>NW_018165759.1:29565-62215 GCF_001263595.1 Phalaenopsis equestris | reverse complement strand
GGCCCTTAACTGCCTTGCCTCCCCCTCTAAAAAGAAAGGAGGAAAGCCCCCAAATTACTCCACTATGAATTCTTTTAATGATAATATCCAGGCCTCAGGGTTGTTTGATCTGGGATATACTGGTCCTGATCTCACCTGGAGAAGGGGCAAACTATGGGAGAGGCTAGACAGCTTCTTTGCTAATGATAATTGGATACAAAACTTCATTAATACATCGGTCACTCACCTCAACCTTGCTGGCTCATACCATAGACCACTTCTTATTACAATTTATGCAACTCAAAAGCAAAAAAAGGCTCATTTAAAATATTTAAATTTGTGGTTTACCCATAAGGACTTCTTATCTACTGTCTCTGCTCATTGGCGATACATTGACCATCACAGCCTATTGATTAGATTATGGTGTCTACAGAAAAAAGTTGGGAAGGCTTTAAACTAATGGAATTGGAATACATTTGGCAATGTTATGGTTGGAGTTGAAAAAGCTTAAAAAGAGCTGGTAGAAATTGCAGCACTAGCTGCTAATGGCCTTGCTGAAGAAGATCTTCCTTGGGAAGCAAATGAGAAGCTTCTTACTGCTGTGGCATGGAAAGAAGAATATCTGAAACAAAAGGCTTCAACAAATAAGTTTATGAATGGAGATATAAATACAAAGTACTACCATGCCTGCATTAAGTATAGAAGGAAATGCAATGCAATTCACTCTATAAAGGATGATTAAGAAAAACGGATAAAAAACTCTAAGGACATTGCAGAAAGTGCTGTGTAATACTATAAAAGACTCATGCAAAGCTCTGATCAATTTAGACCTTATCTGGATCCTGAACTATTTAAAAATGATAAAGATATCACTCAAAACATTAACTTGGCAGAAACCCCAACTGAGGAGGAAATCTGGCAGGCCCTTTCCACCACAGACGGTGCTAGAGTTGTAGGTCATAATGGATTCACCTTTGATTTCTATAAGAAAGCTTGGCAGGTAATTCAGGAGGACCTGATACTGGCCATTCAAAGCTTCTTCCAGGGTCAAGATCTACCTAAATATTTTTGTGCTAGCACCAAGTGCTCTTCAAAATATTAGTGGCATAATTTCAGGACTATCAGCCTGACTAATGTAGTCTCCAAAATCATCAGCAAGATTTTGGTGGGGAGACATCAGCCCCACCTACAATACATAATCAGTTCAAAGCAAGCTGCCTTTGTGAAGGGGAGATACATCGGGGACAATGTACTCCTAACCCATGAATTATTAAATGATTTAGATAAATCTTGTAGAGGGGGGGGGTAATCTGATTTATAAACTAGACTTAAAAAAGGCATATGATTGATTAATTGGGAGTTTGTATTGGCTTCCTTGGAGGCTAGGGGGTTCTCCAGTGCCTCATGTCTCATCATTAAAATATGGTTGTTGGGAAATGCACATTCAGTATTTATCAATGACCAAGTTCGTGGGTTCTTTACTGTCTCCAGGGGACTCAAACAAAGAGACCCTTTATCCTCTACCATCTTTATCTTGACATTAGACTATCTATCTAGATTGCTGGATAGATCTTCTAAATTCCCTTTGGACATCAGTCACCTAACCTATGTTGATGATATCATTATCTTCTCCAGAGCTAGTAAAACAGCTACCAACCTCTTACAAAACTGCCTGCAGGAATTCCAAGCTGTATCTGGGCTGATGTTTAGCAAAGAGAAATGTCAGGTTCTCTTCAGTAAAAGGATATCTCTTTCAACCAAGAAATGGATACTCAACCTCACTGATTTCTCCACCATGTCTACACCTTTTACATACCTGGGTGTTCCACTTCTTAAAGGGAGAACTAAAATCACTCATTTTGATGGGTAGTTAGTAAAATTAACTCCCAATTACAAAGCTAGACAAACTCCTTTATTTCTAATGATGGAAGGATTACTTTACTGAGAAGCATCCTAACTACCTTCCCTTCTTATATCCTACAAATGGATGTGATGAAGAAGAGTACTCAACTATTATTTGAAAGATATTTCAATAGATTTCTATGGGCAGGCCAGAGGAAACAACTACACCAGGCAAGCTGGCTAGCCAAACCCTTGATGGCACGTGGCCTAGGTTTTAAAGGGCTTCAGAACCTTCAACACCTAAGCTCATGCAAATTGTGACTGAAATTTAGATAGCAAAATACATTATAGTCCCAATTTATGTGGGAAAAATACTGCAAATTCTCACATCCTAATCAGGTAAATAGAAGTACTGGTGACTCTAGAATTTGGGTCAATCTTTTGAAAATCAGAAAAGATGCAGAAAATATGTTCCTTTGGGACGTGGGAAAAGGGAAGCTTAATTACTGGCTGGACAGTTGGTGTCCAAACAATTTTATTAAACCACTATCAGAGGAATGTGACACTGAACTCTTGGTGGAGGATTATTGGGACGGGAACTCTTGGTCTGCTGATTTCCTACTCTCTTTTTTAGACCAATCTTCAATTGAGATGATTTCAAAATTGCCCTTTGACAGAACTCAGGTAGACAAACTAGTGATTGATCTAAAATCCACTCAAAGCCTCACCAAAACTATATACTCTAAACTTTACAATTGGGAGACTATACCATGGGGGGAAATATCTCTGGAATAAGTATCATACTCCATCGACGTCTTTCTTTTGCTGAAGAATTTTCCATAAACTACTCCCAACCGATGATATACTGAAGCTTAAGGGTTTGAAGGGGCCATCTATCTATCAGCTGTATAAGGAAGAGAGGGAATCTGTAGGTCATATATTCTTTGGCTGCAGGTTCTCCCAAGATGTCTGGAATTATCTGACACATCATATGAAGATAAATACAATGAATCTGGAGTGGCATAACATTCTTGAATGTTGGAGTGGCTGGTTAAGAATTAAATTGGGTCCATTTCCTTTTATTGTTGCTTGGTTTATCTGTGCTGTCAGAAACCAAATAAAGTTTGATGATATAGCTGCTACTTCAGGCAAGGTGGATGTCAATTGCTTAGCTTTTATTAGTAAACTCATTCACTTAAAGAAGTTCCTCAACATCTTGAAAATATTGCAACTGCTGGCCCTAAGACTTTTTGTGTGGTTAAAGTCTACTGGGACAAACCTTCTTTTCCTATAGTCAAACTAAGCACTGGTGGAACTTTCTCCTCTCATGATGCTGAGAATGGGGGACTGTTTAGAGATCATTTTGGTAGATGCTTACTGTTCTACCAGTCCCCAATTACAATAGTGGATGCACAAGAAACTGAAGCTGTGATAATGCTCTGGGCTATCAAATTGGCAATTATCAATAATTGGAAGGCTTTGCAGATTGAAGTGGACTCATCTAATTTGTTGGATTATGTAAGAGGGAGTGTAACTCCCCCTTGATACATTCTCCAGTGGACCAAACAGATCAATAACCTGAGCAAGGAGTTAAGAGTCACCTTTAATTTTATATACAGAGAAGGTAATAGACCTGCTAACTTTTTGGCTATAAGGGGAGGTGAATCACAAAATGTACTTGTTTCTTCCTCACCTACCTCCTCTCTCAGTTTTTTGCTTTAGGGGGATTTAGCTAATGCCTCATATCTTAGAGTTGTGACTACTGTTTGAGCTTAATAGAATTCATCTTTTTCACACACACACACACACACACACACACACACACACACACACACACACACACACACACACACACACACACACACACACACACACACACACACACACACACACACACACACACACACACACACACACACATATATATATATATATATATACATACATATATACTAACTTTACAAGACAAATCTTAAACTAAAATACAAATACTTATCTCAAACGTTTCCCCAAGCAATCTTCTGAAGTTTTCATATAGAACTTGACTTCACAAAACTCTACAATCACCATACTCCCACTATAGTGGCCGCCCTCCCCTATAGTTGTCTAAACTACTAATTAAAACGAAGTTCTTATCTTTTCTCTTCTATCTTAACATGTAGAAATGTCTTCTACATATAGAGCTCTGAAATTAACCAAGGGTCACTTAAGTCACCTTTTCGAAATTCAGCCAAATTCAATGAAATTTGGGCAAACCGTTTCTGGTGCTTAGGTGCCCAACTGTCCCGCATAGGCGCCAGCCTTCCAGAACATCCGGGCACCTAGGTGTCCAACCGTCGCGTCTAGGAGTCAGTTTTCTAGAACATCCTGGCGCCTAGGCACCAGGTCCTGGCATCTAGAGGTCAGGTCACCTTTTGTGTCTTTGGCTTCAATTGACCCATTTTTGCTCATTTTTCTCTTAAACTCCATTTCTTGCACTTGAAATAAAAAACACACAAAACAACTTTTATTAAAACACAATATCCTTAAAAATAAACATGAAATGCATGGATAAAAAGCAAGTAATTTTGAGGTATGTTAAAAGGCTAGAATGTACTCAGCACAACCATACAATCAAGAATTTAACTTTAGATTAATCAATGTTCTTTTCACACTCGGAAGATAGTAAAAAATAAATATGATTCTATTTGTCACAAGACTTCATTTTCATCTTCATGGATTTGATTCCTGTAATAATTACAATCTCTTTGCAAGGGGCAAGACTTTTTATTCTTATCGTACTTCTTTACATATCCGTTTAAAAGTAGTGCAAAAGTAGTGCACTAAATGTAAATAAGTTTTGGTGTGAAATATCTAATATTAAATATTTTAGGCCCTATTTGTGAAATTTCTCAATTTAAAAATAAAGTTTAGATATTAGAACTGTGATACATGGGAATTGAGTGGTACGTACGTAAACGACCGAATTGATTATGCAATTATGTTAGACAGCTCGAGATGTTCAAAACCCTAACCTCTTAGGCTCTTACCACCATTGGCAGCTTTATATACCAACGCAAGAGCCCAACCAAATCTATCTATGGCGGCATCTAGATCGCTTAGACAGAGTCATCGAATTGCCGATCATGTCTTCTTCCGTTGTACTGCTCAACATTTAATGGTTTTTCGCATTTTTCCTTTTATGAACTGCTTCGGCAGAGTTCGATTTGTTCTGCATCGCCCTTGTGTCGCTCAATTACTTTTTGTCGCTCACTTTTTTCTTATAATAGAATTTCAATTTACTAAACCTTTGATTTGGTTTTTTGGGGATGATAAAGCGGATGATGACGAGTCCGATGCAACTGCATTCTTTCATTCATGTGGAAAAATTGAGGCATTTGGATTAGAGAAGCCTGAGTTGGTTGTTTTCACTCGTTATTCTATTCTTGTTATTCTTCTTTACTTTTTAACTAACGTCGTTCTTATGTTTCTTAATGATATTATAAGTGGAAATCGTTTTCTGCTGTTTTTTATAATTCCTGCTTGCTTAAAGACGAATTTGGAGGTGGCATGATGATGATGATCTACGTTAAAAGTAGCCTGAGATCTGTCTTTGAGCGATTAAAATTCTCCTAGTCATTCTGAATGCCGATTCATCCTCCTTATGCTCCATGAATATTGCACTTTAGCTTAAATATATTGCAATTTCAACAATTTATATCCCAACCCTAGAAACCTCCAAAATTTCTCATTGCGTAGAGTCACTCAGGCTTCACGCCTCTTTCACTTTCTTTCATGGTTGATTTTTTTGTGCTAAGGTTTCTCAGAATAAACTCTCGTATCTGTAAATTAGGATTAATTCATTATTCATTAACTAAAATGATTTTAGCGCATCAAATAGTTGATATTTAATTGTAAGATAGTGTTAGATTATAGGAGTTAATCATCAAACCTTGAAACTCGATAGAAATGATGCTAATCTACAAAATTTGGTTTTGATATTCCAATTTGGAAATTAGATCTAGGTCTAGATTTCCTTTAACCTGTTGGCGTTTATTGGTCTATATGCAAGCTTCTTTGGTTCTGGATCTATGTTAGGTGATAATGTACATTTGTTGAGTGTTTTTTCAATGTTAAATCTAGTATATGCAAGCATAATCTTTTCTATTCATTTATGGCAGATCTAATATGTGTACCATTTTGATATTTTATATAGAGAACTAACACCTAAGTATGTAGCATTTATAAATGCATCTATGTGCTTGCCTTTGATACAAGCAAATTATTAAGAAATTAGTTCATCCTTGAGATGAAAGTTGGTAGTTTTGCTGTGCTCTTCAGGATATAAATACTTTGATGTTACTTTTAGAAATATGAAAATTAGGGTTTTTGATATGTAATTTTCCTACCATTTTTTTTTGTAGCAAGCACATGTTTTTGAAACTTGTAGTGCATAAAGCTCGATCTTGAATTTGGAGGGTTTTATTGATGTCATAATTTTATTGTTTGCATTTTGTCACCGTAGAAATTTAATATCTAGATTTTTGAACCTTGATATGTCTGTGAGCTATACCAAGGTTTTACTAATCAGGAAATTTAAAAGAACTGTAGGCAAGAGGAGAGGGACATGAGTAAAAAAGAATAAAATCCACTATATAGCTCTACATATGAAGTAGGAATCTCATAGTCAAGAAATATATATATCGGGATAAAAGTCTAAAGAGAGAGAGAAACGGAGAAAACCATGTCCTAGGCTTTCCCCAAGATCTCCTATTTATTAGATGAGAGTTGGAGTCACAAGTGTTACAGAGATGACTATATAATGGGTTGTAAATGTAATAATTACAAATAAATTATAAATAAGTGTGGTATATTGCATGAATGAACCTAAACTCAAAACATGGTTTTGAAGTTGGCATCTATTAGTCAACTATGCTTCTTGAGAGTATTTGGTTATTGGGGTTTACTGGTGTTTGTTGGGTATTATGTTATTATAAGTTGAAGGAGTTTTTTTCTCCATGTCAAAAAACAATTAAGATGGTGCCATTCATAAATAAAAACTAAATATACAATGGATGTAAAAGGAAAGTATTGCATATATTCCAACACAAATTACAAGTACAATGTATAGTCCACATTAATGAGTACAAATCATATCCTTTTTCAAATTACAAATACATCAAATGCTATGAAAATTCTAAAGTTGACTTGGAGTGCTTTGAACCCCATTCGCCAAACATGCATTTAATTTGCGCGTTCGGTCGATTCCGTTTAAAATTGCGGTGCACAAGTCACCCTTCTAATGACCTCAACTTTCTTTCCGCGTCCACATTCGCACGTCGGTGTTCGCACGTCGAGGTTCGCACGTCGGTGTTCGCACGTCGAGATTCACACGTCCGTGTTCACATGGCTGAAATACCCCCAACATTGCTTACTGTAATACATGGGAATTGAGTGGTATGTATGTAAATGACTGAATTGATTATTCACTTGTGTTAGCCGTCTCGAGATGTTCAAAACCCTAACCTCTTAGGCTCTTACCATTGGAAGTTTTATATACCAACGCAAGAGCCCAACCAAATCTATCTATCACGCCATCTAGATCACAGGCGGAGTCACCGAAGTGCCAATCATGACTTGTTCGGTTGTACTGCTCAACATTTAATGGTTTTTTGCATTTTTCCTTTTATGGACTGCTTCGGCAGAGTTCGATTTGTTCTGCATCGCCCTTGTGTAGCTCAATTTCTTTGTGTCGTTTACTTTCTTCATGTCGCTCACTCTTTTTTATAATATAATTTCAAATTTCTAAACCTTTGATTTGGTTTCTGGGGGATGATAAAGCGAATCATGATGCAACTCCATTCTTTCATTCATGTGGAAAAATTGAGGCATTTGGATGAGAGAAGCCTGAGTTGGTTGTTATCACTCGTTCTTCGTTTTCTATTATTATTCTTTACTTTTTAACTAACGTTGTTCTTATTTTACTTAAAATACTATAAGTGTAAATCGTTTTCTGCTCTTTTTTTATAATCCCTGCTTGCTTAAAAAGGAAGTTGGAGGTGGCATGATGATGATGATCTACGTTAAAAGTAGCCTGAGATCTGTCTTTGAGCGACTCAAATTCTTCTACTCGTTTTGAATGCCGATTCATCCTCCATGTGCTCCATGAATTTGACACTTTAGCTTAAAAATATTTTTGTGTCCAATTTCCTGCAATTTCAACTATTTATTACCTAACTCGAGAAACCTATAAAATTTTGCAAACTAGGGAGCGTAGAGTCTCTCAAGCTTCACGCCTCTTTCATTTTTTTTCATGGTTGATTTCTGTGTGCTAAGGTTTATTAGAATAAACTCTCGTATATGTAAATTAGGATTAATACATTATTTATTAACTAAAATGATTTTAGCACATCAAATAGTTGATATTTAATAGTAAGATAGTATTAGATTGTAAAGGAGTTAATCATTCAACTCTTGAAACTCGATAGAAGTGATGCTAACCTACAAAATTCGGTTTTGATATTCTAATTTGGAAATTAGATCTAGGTCTAGATTTCTTTTTAACTGTTGGTGTATATTGGCCTAATTGAATGCTTTTTTGGTTATGGATCCAAGTTAGGTGATTATGTTCATTTGTTGAGTGTTTTTTCAATGTTAAATCTAGTATATGCAAGCATAATCTTTTCTATACATTAAGATCTAATGTGTGTACCATTTAGATGTTTTATTTAAAGAACTAACCCCAAAGTATGTACCATTAATAATTGCATCTATGAGCTTGCATTTGATACAAGCAAATTATCAAGAATTTAGTTCATCCTTGAGATGAAAGTAGGTAGTTTTGTTGTGCTCTTCATGATATAAATACGTTGATGTTACGTTTATAAATATGAAAATTAGGGTGTTTGATATGTAAATTTTCAACCATTTTTATTTAGCAAGCACATGTTTTTGAAATTTGTAGTGCATAAAGCTCAATCTTGAATTTGGAGGGTTTTAATGATTTCATAATTTTATTGTTTGAAATTTGTAGTGCATAAAGCTCAATCTTGAAATTTAATATCTAGATTGTTGAACCTTAATTTGTCTGTGAGCTATACCAATGTCTTACTAAGCCAAAGGAAGCTAAAAGAACTATAGACAAGAGAAGAGGGACATGAGTCTAAAAGAATAAAATCCACTATATAGCTCTAAATATGAAGTAGCAAGCTCATAGTCAAGAAGTACATACCTTAGGAGAATAGTCTAATGAGAGAGAGAGAGAGAAAGAGAGTACCAAGTCAGAGGCTCTCCCCAAGTTCTTCTATTTATTAGATTAGAGTTGGAGTCTCAAGTGTTACAGAGATGGCTATATAATGGGTTGTAAATGTAATAAATACAAATAAAATATAAATAATTGGGGGTATTTTGCATGAATAAACATAAACTCAAACTTGGTTTTGAAGTTGGCTTATATTGGTCAAGTATGATTCTTGAGAGTATTTGGGCGTTTGGGTTTGCTAGTGTTTGTTGAGTATAATATTATTATATAAATTGGGATGGATTTGCAAAAATCGGGGTTTTAGGGACAAAATTGGGATTTTGGTCAAAATTAGTCAATTTGGTCAAATTAGACCAAATGGGTGGTCATGATTGATTTTGAGGTGATTTGGAATGATTTGGGAAATTTTTTTTGGACATGAGCAGTATTTTGGTACTTTTTGTAAATTTAGGGTTATTTTGGAAATTTTGGGGAAATTATGGTATTTTGAGCAATTTGAGAGGTTTGAAATGTTTTGAGATGATTTTTGAGGAGAAATTGATAATTTGGGTAATTTTAAAAAATTTAGGGTTTCAGGGGTATTTTGATAATTATGGAAAAGTTTTGGGGCAAAAGGTAAAAAATTGGAGTCTCGGTGGAATTGATATTAATTATGGATGTCAATCATAAAGTCACCCTCTATGAGCCATAAGAATAAGGGAACCCTCATTTTGGATTTTCCATGTATTGGTCTTAGCCATTCTAGCCCGGGGCTAAGAGTTTGGGGAGTCACCCACATGAGTCTCGAAAAGAGTAGGGAGCCATGCTAAGCATGCTTGGCTTAGGATTTTGGGTTGTGAGTGAAAATGAGAGGTGCAAGTGTGTTTGCAAGACCAAAACCACACCATCTAGGGCTAAGCCTTGGGTCAGACAGTTCTATGGGGACTCTTCTTGAGTTCCTCTATGCTGGCTCCAACCTTTTAAGTGATAGAGAGCAAAACCAACATGTGGAACTCCAAGAAGAGTAAAGAAGTGTCTAGAATTTCTAATGGGGTAAGGTTCCATCACTAATCCTTTAGGATAGTTAGCAGGAAAGTCCTTTGGTTATATTCTAGACTTCTAAGGAAGAAACTAGACCTCGCAAAATATGAGGTCAACATACCCACTCAATAAACTTAAAAGAAATTCACATTTTATCCAGTCTATCATAGATGCTTGTCATAATCAAACGCTTTCTTAAGATCATGTTTAGTGCAAAAGTTTTTGGAAAGATTAGAAGAATTGAAACCTTACATCAATTAATTAGTTAATATAACATTATCTTCTACATTCCTCCCATATAGGTCTTGAGCATGTAAGGTCTTTTTAATAATATTTTTTTTTATGACCTTCTAAATAGTAATACAATGAGAAATGATTTATAACCACTGAGTTCTTGAGCATGTAAGGTCTTATGGATGAGAGTTAGGGTAGTGAGCTTTATTCTTTCAGACAGCTATGAGGAGATAAATAAATATTTAATGGCTTTCATGCAATTTTGGTCTATAATTATCCTGTATCCTTAAAAATTTTGGAGTTAAACCCATCATGTCCAGGAGACTTATCGACTCCAATATATATATATATATATATAAACTAATATCTTAATCCAAGAAAACAACACGTAGCTTGTTATACGAATAAGCGTGTTAAAGTTAGAATTAGGGCAATCTAGCAAGGTAGAAAAGTAGGAAATAGCTTCTTGAAATTGTTTTTTGGAGTATTAATACACCCTTTCTTAGATAGAAGCTCTCTAAAGAAATTTTTATTACCTCTACTTTTAATATTTGGTAAAGAAATTGAATGTCATCCTCCCTCTTTGAAATCCAAAAACACTTACCTAATCCAAGAGCTTTCACAAGAAGTGGCTTAAATAAGTTTATTTTTAATTTAAATGCTTTGAAAAAGATCTTTAGAAAGAGGTTATGTATCAAAGGCCAATTAAATATTCTTTTGAGAGGCCTTCAAATTATTATTATGATCATAAATGAAGTTATAAGAAGCCCATTCAACATTACAAGGGGCTTTTTTTTTTTAACATTTTTCAATGTATTCCCAAGAGCAAAAATGGGACCTCCTTTTGCATATATATTCCAAGCCCTAACAAGTGTTATGAAAATCAACACAATGAGTCAAGTAGTTTTTATTCATAAATCTACATTTAGTAGTAAAATTAGAACCCATGGAAATCATAATAGGGGAATGATCAAAAGTAAGTGCTTGCAAAACTCTATACAAAAAAGAGAGAATGAATCAGGCCAAATATTATTCCCCAAAGCTCTATCTATAAGGCATCTAAAATTTTCCAATTGACGATTAAACCAACTAACAGGGAATCCAATATTTGTAAGTTCATAGAGGCCAATGTTAAAATACAAGATTTAAAGTTCACCAGTTTGCTTGAACTATGAAAAATGCGACCAAATTTCTTATCAAATTTTCTATTATA
The DNA here is from genome assembly GCF_001263595.1 of Phalaenopsis equestris. NCBI lineage: Eukaryota > Viridiplantae > Streptophyta > Magnoliopsida > Asparagales > Orchidaceae > Phalaenopsis > Phalaenopsis equestris. The sequence goes on along the minus strand of NW_018165759.1, from coordinate 50,687 downwards.
ATTAAATTCACCACCAATAAGCCACGGTTCAAAATAGTGGTAGCAAGTGAGTAGATAGGGTGTCAAAGCTCTTTTTTTTAAGTATCACTTTTAATAGCACACACAAAAGTAGATAAAAAAGTAATAGAAGTAGAATATTTCACCATTCCATGAATGTACTGGGTAAGTATGCAACACAAAGAAAGAGATACTATTAGAATTTCACTATATTCGAATCCTGCCATTTTGTGAAAAATAAAGTTATGCAACTCCGTTCTTTCATTCACGTGGAAAAACGAGGCATTTGGATGAGAGAAGCTTGAGTTGGTTGTTTTCACTCGGTCTTCAATTTCGGTTATTCTTCTTTATATTTTAACTAACGTTCTTATTTTTCTTAATGATATTATAAGTGGAAATCATTTTTTGTTGTTTTGTTTGATTCCTGCTTGCTTAAAGAGGAATTTGGAGGTGGCATGATGATAATGTTCTGCGTTAAAATGTAGCCTGAGATCTGTCTTTGAGCGATTCAAATTCTTCTACTCATTTTGAATGTCGATTCATCCTCCATATGCTCTATGAATTTGACACTTTAGTTTAAAAATATTTGTGCGTCACATTTCCTGCAATTTCAACTATTTATTTCCCAATCCGAGAAACCTCCACAATTTCTCAAACTAGGCTGCGTAGAGTAACTCAGGCTACACGCCTTTTTATCTTTTTTTCATGGTTGATTTGTGTGCTATGATTTATTAGAATAAACTCTCGTATATGTAAATTAGGATTAATTCATTATTTATTAACCAAAATGATTTTAGTGTATCAAATAATTGATATTTAATAATAAGATAGTATTAGATTGTAGGAGTTAACCATTCACCCCTTGAAACACGATAGAAGTGATGCTAACCTACAAAATTCAGTTTTGATATTCCAATTTGGAAATTAGATCTAGGTCTAGATTTCTTTTTACCTGTTGGTGTTTATTTGCCTATATGCAAGCTTCTTATTGAGCGTCATATTTTTATTTAATTATAATAAATTAAGATCATTTTTATACAATATGCCCAAGTTTTTCTAAGTCTATTTCTGCCCTTTTTAACACAAGTTGAATCTAAAACATCTACTCTCCTAACCGCATCGTCAGATGGTTGATATTTAATGTCAGAAAACCATATAAAACAACTTTTATTTTGTCTGCCGTTAGAGCTACACCAACTCTATCACTGATATATTCATTTCAAAATTTGTCTCTAAGTCTAAAGTCACTCATCCACCTAAGCATTCTCATCTCGGCAACACTTAACTTACTGTGTGTTTGTTTCAGCTTTTCAAACCAGATTTTTATGAAAATGGCGTTCCGTTCACGTTTGGTTTGTGTGTTCTGAAAATTTCACCTGAAACTCCGTTTTCACTTATTGTAGAAACGTGCACACAGTTTCTCATCCTTGTTTCGCCGTTCTTTAATTATAAAAAGTTGCATCGTTCTTCTTTCGTAATTGCGCCCTCGCCTGAGCCTTTTCTCTCGCGTGCTTTAGGTTGTCTCGCCTTCTCCCGCTCTCTCGCCCTTTCGGCCGATCTTTGCCCCCCTCCTCTTTTCTACTCGTCTGGTAATCTCTCTAACACTCTTATTCTCTCGCCAATATCTTCACTTCTTCTACTGATTTGTTCGCAAGGGATTTGGAACTCCATTATCTTTTTTTTTTTGGATTTATGCCATGATATTTTCAAAATGCAAAGCTTTATACGAGATTACTATATTGTGCAGTTGATTTATGGAATTATGATGTGATATTTTCAAAGTGCAAAGCTTTCTTCTATTGTGTGGTTGAATTTGGCTATTCAACCCCCATTTTTGTACATGAGTCAAGGAACTATGGAGGTAGTTCAAATCCGGATTTGTGATTGTACAGTTAGCCTGTATGCTAGATATTTAAGAAGAAAGGTTTATTTATCCTCATGCATCTTCATTTTTCTCAGTAGTATCCTTAAATAATTGAGAATCAAAGTGGATTCGGGTCCGGTTCTATAGTGTCAACTCAAATATCTAGTTTACAAGGTCACTGTAGAATCGTGTACATTTAAGGATATGGATGAAAAAATGGAAGATGCAGGAGGAGAAACAATTCTATCTTCGTATAAATTTGTTGTTTGACATTATTTCTACAACTCTTATTTCAACTACATAAACTCAAATGAATGATATGAGATACATATATACATGCGTAAGAAAATATAGTGGAGTGACATAGCTTGCTATTGTCACAAATGTGAGACGGATGATGAACCATGTTTTAACACAAGCATTTGTTTAAAACAAGCGTGCCTTTTTAGCTTAATGGCTCATCATAAATGTCAATCTTATTAGATTGAAATTGTGTCATGTTTAATTTATTTTTTTTTTTCTATATGCTATTTGCTTATTTTTTAAAATTTATATCAACAAATGGACAATACAAGAGATGACGCAACATATGCTATCTAGGACAAAGAAACGATATTGTTTTTTTTTAATATAAGTATGAAAGAAGCTGAATTAGGGAATTGACCAACAATACATCAACAAAGAAGGTAGACGCAAAATTACAAATAAGTTTCATGAGAAAACTGAGAGGGTGTATGATCGAACTTAATTAAAGAATAAATGAAACTAATTAAAAAGGAATTGGAAGATCTGGAAAAAGTTAAAAAGAGGATCCACTGGCTTTGGTTGGATCCAATTAAAAACACAATAGTTGTTCGACTGATTGGTGGAAGGAGAAATTAGAGGTCAAATCTATTTTAAGACATACATACTTAAATATTCCTAGCATGCACATTTGTTATACATAAATTCTTCCTTTTGATTATGAAAATGACAGGCTTTTACCAAGTGCTAAGAAATTTAAGTTTAGTGGAATCGAACCGAGCTAGAGGTGAAGCTAGATGCTATGTTTAGTGTGGTTGTTGCGACTGGTGAACATTATTGGACTCCACAGAGTTCAAAAGAGCCTAGAGATAGCCCGATGGATCTAATTGAGGTATCACCGAAAGGCAGAAATGGTATTAGTAAATGTAGCAATGCACTGATACTACATTCTTTAAAAGCAAGAGCAAATTGTACTAAAAAAATTGGTCTTGCATATTTAAGAAGCCAAATATCTGAGTTAGTTACAACATGCACAAATTTAAAGTTTGATGCCGCCAATGCTCAGTAATCTTCATCTATTTTTGATGTAATAAAAATTCTTGAACAGATAACGAAAGTTTTTAAAGATATGCCCTTGTATCTATACTCACTTAAGCTAATTGAAGATTCGATAAAGAGGGACGTTTTCACTTCCATGTCACCAAATAGGGGTGTGCATCCTAGCAGATTTCGTAACATGTTGCTTATGAGCCAAGTAATTTTTATTGATCTGTTGAATGAAAGACACATTAGTCATTGTCTCGTTGGCTCCTCCAGAATGACTTCAAAGAAGGTATTGGTCATACCCTTTATATTTTATCATACAATGAATCAATAAGGTCGGCATGTGAGAGATTTCAGCTTTCTCTTGAAACCATTAGTAGATATTTCTCTATTGGTTTAAATGCATTGATAAATATGTTTTCGGGAGTTATCGAGCCCGAAGACCCTACTTTCCGAAATATTCTTACAGAAATATTTTGCAATCCTAGATATATGTCATATTTCAAGTTATATAGAGATTTATTGTTCTTTTTTTTTTCTTTTTTTTTTTTTGCAACAAAAGTAAAAAAAATCTTCAAATTGGAAACTATGACCATTTCATATAGGAGTATATTGGTTTCATTGATGACACGTGTTCATGCATGTGTCAAATGCTAAAAATGTTGCATATATTGGACATTGTGGTTTTCCTACACAAAATGTGATTACAGTGTGTGACTTCAATATATGTTTTAATTTGTCATGACACATTAGGAAGGTAGTGCTCATGATAATATAATTTTCAAGTTCACTACACAATTCTGTATGCATAACTTTCCCCTACCGCCTCCAGACTGGATAAATCCTCTTTAAATCTTATCTCTGCTTTCACATAGTAACTCGTAGCTGATTGTCATAACTAGGAAATACTATGTAGTGGATGTCGGATATCCACTGTAATGAGGATTTCTAAAATCATTTTCCAACACAAGATATCACATTTCATACTTTGAGAGAGCTAGTCAAGTATGCGGGGACAAAAAGAAATGTTTGATGAGCGACATTCGTCACTGTGAGGTGTGATCGAGAGGACTTTTAGAGTTTAAAAGAAAAAATGGGTAATTCTAAGGGACATGTCATCATATTCGTTTGAGAAACAATTTAGATTTGTTGCTGCAACAATGACACTTCATAATTACATAAGACATCATCCTTGGCACTTCGACATTGACTTCGCAAGTGTCAATGATAGCGAATGAGTGCCATCAGAAGCATATGAATATCACTTGGGTGAATCGATGATGGAAATTGATGATGAGATCATCAACACCACCGTTGATGATCATCAATACCACAATTGATGATGGAGAAGGTGCGGATGAGATGACTGCATTGTGAGAGCATATCACCGATGCTTTAATTAATTCTTGATTTCATATTATATGCTTGATTGTTTTGGAAAACTCTCAGAAGTCATCCTTGCAGAAAGTTTGCAGTTTAGATTTCTTTCTTATTTCTATATTGTTTCATTTTCTAATGTTAATGGGCACATTTATAAATCCTTTCTTATAAAATCTTTGCTAAAACTTTGTTGTATTTCGGAATTTGTGGCAATGCTTTTTGGTTGAAGCAATGGCAGTATTTATACTCTATTGCTGCCATTTTACTTGGGTGCTGCCATTTCTTTATCCTACCCGTATACACCTTTCATCTTTGTGTGATGTGGTAGTAGGAACGTTTTGGTGGATATTTTTTTAGATGTGTGGACTTAAAGAATTATTCTTTGTTTATTATTACTGCACGAGCTATTCAAAATGTTTATTATAGCTGGACCTGCCGTCTTAAGAGTTTAATGATGTTTTATAATGGACACTACTTCTAAACTAAAGAGATTAATGCTGTTATTGTCTCTTTTATGTGATTTAGGAATTTCCCTTAATGACCTTTAGCTAGATTTCTAATTTGGAAGATTTACATATGTACCACTTAATTGCTGTGTTTTTACATATTTAAAATCCAAACTTCAAATCTTACATATGTACCACATTACTTATGTAGGAAAAGGTGTATTTCACTTTAAAAATTAAAATGGTGGTATATTTTATGTTATGTGAAAGATTTTGGCGGTATAAATGTAAAAAGCCAAACTTAGAATTTGGATACCTGAATGCATAGGAATTGGTTGGTTTGTATGTAAATGTCCTCTTCTAATTATATATTAGTGGCTTTATCCACGAAATTGGCTTTCAAATTTTCCTTCTTATTTTTACCAAATTGAAGATTATCTACATCTCTAAGGAAGTTTACTTTGTTTGATTTTTGATTCGAGAGCTCATGTATCAACACAAGTTTAGTAGCTTTTGTTGAACAACGATTTACATGTGTAGTACTTTTTTCTTATTTACATATCAAATTCCTAAATTTTGATATTTACATTTATAACACTTTAGTGTACAATAAACATCAAAACCTATGCTTAAAAAAGCGTTTTTCACTGAAGAAGTTAGTCTTAGTGATCTTCTTTATGTGGTGGTGAAAATTTTTGTGTTATATATGATATGTAAATATTGAAGGTTGGATTTTAGAAATGGAAATGCATAAGATTTGTGTGGTATGTATGTAAAGCCCTCCTTTTTTGAACATGGCGTAATTGGCGACATACCACATAATTTTTATGCATACAAACCACACAAATTGATTGGTTTGTATGTATAAGCTCCTTTGTATTTTTTCGACATTGGTCTATTGCAAGGAGTTAACCTTATAGTTCTTGGATGGCCTTAATTGTATGTGCTTGACATTGCTCTATTGGAAGGGATGTAATTACGGGATAGAAAAGCAATCAACATTTTACTTTGGCTGCTTTATCATTTGTGTGATGAGATTCTCTGTTGTTCTTAGGATTTGGTGGGCTTTCTACTTTCTATTCTCGTTTGTTCATTGTGAGCACCTTTGCAATCCAGGTAGGCATTGGTTTTGATTCAGGGTGGCCTGGCTTTATTGATGTTGTATGCTAACTTGGGCCCTCCTTCGGGTATATACTTTGGCTGCTTCATCATTTGGTTTTTCATGATTGAATGCTAAATGGGTGTTAAGCATGTAAGTGATCCCTATTTAAAATGAAAATTTGAAATTTACTTGGTGATTGTAGAAGTGATCCATCTTATTTGGGCTCACACAATTGTTGTTTATTTTTTTATATGTAAATACATAAGAATTGTGTGGGGCATTTGTGAATGAGTTGGAGATGTTGTTTTTGGACTTGTGTGCTGCAAAATGAGAAAAAAAAAACAGCATATTTAACACTTGTGGTATTTTTTTGGGCTGCAAAATGAAAATTGGTTGTGTTGCAAATTGACAAGTGTTGTTGTGTGCTGATTTTTTCGGTGTGAACCTGTTTGCACCTCATAAACAAGTTGACTGTTGATTTCAAATTCTGTGGTGGGCAGCTGTTTGCAGTTATGGTGTGTCTATTATTTGCATTTATGTTATTTTTTGATATCTTGGGTAATTTTACAAGTTGGTGATCTAATCTTGGGTGTTTTATACCAATTGCTCTCCATGTTATTTTGGATTTGTGATTTTTAGATTATTATTCTTTCCATTCTGGTTAGGTTGTCAGTTGAGCTATGATGTTCTCTAACAATTACATTAAAAATTCAACCATAGTTGTAAATATTTTTGGTGCTAAAATATTTATAGTATTTAGAAAGTATTTAATTCATTTTTCATCAGTTAAGTACCGAGCTCAATATCTTTTTTATTGAGTTTTTTCTTGTGCTTCTTTGTTTTTGAAGCCCCGTTACCGATATTGTTTTCTTTCGTTTTTTTTAATGTGGTTATCTTCGCATTTCTTAAATAGTATTTGTTTGTTAGTTTATGTTTTGACTTTCTTAGATTATGATGAGTCATTGACCCAAGTGGCTCTTCTCGATGGCGTCCTTTAAGGATCTACTGTTTTTTTATATATGCAATGTAATTTGTTATTTTTGTGATAATCATCTTTGTACAGGATTCTTCTATAGAAAATGAGCTCAGCATTTCAACAAGCGACAGGGGGACTAAATATCAACCTATAAAACAAAATTTTTACAGATGTCCAAAGAATTTAACAAATAAATATTGCAATTTCTTCCAGTGGGTTGATAAACCCAGAGATGCACAACAAGAGCAAGTTACGAGAGGATATATGATCGATGCAGGCTTAGTAATTGATGAAAAATGTGGTGATTTTGATATGGTCATGAACCTGCGGACTTTAGCATACCAGGAAATTGATGCCCGGGACCTTAAGGCAAAAAGGATGATACTAAGAGAATTCAATCATAGGGGAGAGAGCTATTGGATAAATAACACTACTTATGGTGATCAATGATCTGGCAAGTACAACCGCAAAATACCACAAAATTGATTTTGAGACATCATTCAATGCACTAATGCGTTGACCCTGAATCCACGAGTATCAAATGGTTCCGTCATCTTTGCACAAGTGTATAAAGTACTATGAAGACGGTCAAGAACGATACATTAAGGGGGATTTACATCCATTTTCTGTGCATGAAGTAGGAATCCATGAAGGTACCACATACTACGCACCTCCTAGGTAGACAATTTTCTCCAGAAAAGCCGTGCCAAACAAAGCAAAGGAGCTGGAAGAGACACAAGATGAAGAACATCTAATTCTAGTTCAGTAGCCCCTCACCACTCTCTTACGGTGAGATGGAGAAGGTTTCTCTAGAGCCTGCACCTGAGGTCAAGACCGGGGACGAGGTCGAGAAAGAAATGATGGTATCCTTGAATGAAAGAGTCCGGTGATCAATATTGATCGAGAGGACAATTGCAAGAAAGAAGAAATCAAGAAAGAAGCAATGAAGATAAATTCGAAAAAGCCTCTGTTCGAGATTTCTCTAGAAGTAGGAAAGGATGAAGAATTCAAATCAATGCATCACAGGATTAACAACTATGGACAAGTTGTGACCCTGGCCCCGATCTAATCTAGTAAGGTCAAAGGCTTGGTGGTCAAGGAGGTACATAGTGTTGATGTCAGACCAATCAAGTTCCCCCGAGATGCTTCTTCTTCCAACTCTAAAAATGATGTAAAACTAGAAGATATTACTTCATCTGAATTAATGAAACTGCCTTTTGAATGGTATTCTCCTTGTGTTTAGAAATTAATTCAACGTGGTGTTGTGCATAAGCAATGGTCAAAAGACTAGTCACACATTTTTGAGAAATTATGGAGTAAATACTAGTCGACCTTTTAATTTAAAGCAGGGTCTTGGGTTCGGCATGGTAGGGCTAGTGGATGATACGAAATTTTTTCTGGCTGTTACTAATGAGCCTAATGAAGATTGCTTGGAAGCTTCAGAAGACCTTGAAAACTCTCCAATTGAAGATGCTCCGCCAGTTTGAAAAAGAGATTAAGTCAACAATTGACGAGCTAAAATAATTTAACTTAAGGACAAGCGAAGAGCTTAAACCAATCTTTGTTAGCTCCTTGCTCAATGAAGAAGACTTCGCGAATATGGTCAAATAGTTAATGGAGTTCAACGATTGTTTCGCCTGGAGCTACGAAGAGATGCCTGGATTAGCTCTGGAGGTGGCATTTCATAAGTTGGGATTAATTCAAATCGTCGTTCTGATCAGACAAGCTCTTAGAAGAATGTGTCTGGAGATTGAGCAATAAGTCATAGTAGAAGTCTAAAAATTAATAAACACAGTTTTTCCATGAAGAGCAGTACCTAACCTGGTTGGTCGATCTGGTGCTAGTTAAAAAGAAGAATGGTTAGATTCGAGTATGCGTGGACTTCAGAGATTTGAACAAAGTGTGTCCGAAGGATGAATTCCCACTACAAATTCCAGAGTTGATGATTGATATCGTGTCGATCCACAAAATTTTCTCTTTTATGGACGAGTCTTCTGGATACAACCAAATTAAAATGGTGCCAGAAGATGAGAAGCTCACAGCTTTCAGAACGCCGATTCAAGTGTATTGCTACATGATAATGTCGTTCAGATTGAAGAACGCTGGTGCAACTTATCATCAAGCAATGACAAGGTTCTTGATGATCTCATCCATAATCAAGTTGAGTGTTCTGTAGATGACGTGTTCATTAAGAGTAAATTGAAGGAAGATCATTTGTATGGTTTGAGAATTATTTTTGAGCTCCTACGACATTTTAACCTTAAGAAGAATCCCTTAAAGTGCAATTTTGGTGTTACCTTCGGGAAATTTGTAGGGTTTGTTGTTCGTCACCGCGGAATTGAATTTGATCCGAAAAAGATTAAAGTCATCTTAGAAATGCCACCCCTACGAACTCGAAGCAATTACGATCATTTCATGGGAGGTTGGCGTATCTACGACGCTTTATTTCTAATTTGTCAGGTAGATGTCTGTCTTTCTTCGCACTGGTCAAGAAAGATGCTAAGTTTGCTTGGGATGACAAATGTCAACATGCCTTCAAGAACATCAAATAATATTTTATGGCGCCTCCTGTCTTAGTAGCCCCTCAGGTAGACCGTTGATACTGTACACTACAGCTTTAGACAATTCTCTTGGAGCATGCTCTCTACTACTTAAGCCGTCATCTAATTCTAACGGAAGTAAAATATCCTCCTATTGAGAAACATTGTTTGGAGTTGATCTTCGCCACCCAAAAGCTCAAACACTACATGCTTTCTCATAATGTCAACTTAATTTTGAATTTTAATCCTCTGCAACACTTGATGACCCTACCAACGCTTTCCAGTAGGTTAGCCTGATGGCCAATGATATTATTGTAGTTCGATATCTTTCATTCCTCTTCAGGCCGTGAATGGACAAGTTTTAGCGGATTTCCTCACAGTAAACCCTTTACCAACAGTCTCCTCTAAACGATGAATTGCTAGACAAGCAAATAATGAATTTAGAAGACCCCAGTGCTCAACGCTAGGAGATGTATTTTGATGGAGCTTCGTCAACACAAAAGGACAAAGATTCGCAAATGATGATACTTGCGAAAGCAGGGATCACATCAATCTTCAGTACGCCAGAACGGGGAATGTTGAGGTACTGCTACCATCTAACAGAGTCGTGTACGAATAACAAAGCAGCATATGAAACCCTCCTAACTGGACTAGAGTTAGCCATTTCACTGTGGATAATCAACATCAATATCTACGGTGACTCGCAAATGATTATACAGCAAATCACTCGGGCAGTACAGAATTCTGAAACCCAAGCTCGAGGAGTATTTTCGGTTCACAATAAAGTTACTGGAGCAAATTCCTAATGTGATACTATACAAGATTCCTAGAAGAGAAAATGCTTTTGGAGACGCTTTGGTTTGACTCTCAAAAGAATTTGCATGCCCGTAGGAAGATTTTGTTGAAGTAATAGTTCATGGACATCAGGTCCTATCTCAAATTGACACAGAAACTTTGCACAGATATGGAAATGACAGAGCAGTGATAGCAGTTGCAGAGACTACAGAAGATTGGTGTCAGTCGTTCATAGTAATCTGTGAGCAGGGAAGCTACCCGAGGATAAGTGAGTATCAAATTAGATCAAGAAGAGGGTTTTGTCCTACTCCTTGATAGATAATGTCTTGTACCGAAGGTCGTTTCATCAGATGTGGTTGAGGTGTCTAAATTGGTTTGAGGCTCAAGTAATTGTTAAGGATGTGCAAGTAGGGCTTTGTAGTGCTCAACAGTCGGGTCCAAAGATGAAAATGAAGATTAAGATATTAGGATACTACTGGCCCGTAATATGATGATCGAATGCATGAAAATCGCCAAGAGTTGCCACCAGTGCCAGGTGCACGGGGTGGTTCTACACCAACTTCTGAATGTGATGCATCCGACCATCGCGTCGTGGCCATTCGAGTGTTGGGGAACATATATCGTGGGCCTGATAGAACCCTCGTCTTCCAAAGGCCATTGATTCATCCTCACAACTACTGATTACTTTTCGAAGTGGGCAGAGGTAGTACCGCTCAGAAAAGTGAAGGGACACCATGTGTCTACCGTTTCGAGGTACCACGCAGAATCATTTCAGATAATGGGTCCACGTTCAAGAGTATAAGGATCAACAATTTTGTCAGAAGGCACATGATAGAATGGTGCTACTTGACAATTTACTACTCGAGAGCAAACGACTTGACTGAGCCTTTTTATAAAACTCTTGTCCAAATCTTAAAAAAAAATTGGAAAGTTTGGAAGGAAACGACTATCAGTTGTATCAGGTCAAGATGATTAAGGCCCATGATAAACTGGTATGCCTAATAACTTCTAAGGTCGGTGACTCTGTTCTTGTTCTCAGAAGACTTATTCTTTCACACCACAAAAAAAGAGGTAAATTCGAGCCGACTTGGGAAGAACGGTTTGTGGTCGAGAAAGTTTACTTTTGAAACTCTTACCAACTTGTGGATTGCCAGGGAGAACAACTTATGCTTTCTATTAATGGATGATACTTGAAGAAATATTACGCGACGCAATGTTTCGAAGAATAAGTTTTAGAAATAGTTTTGTTCCGATAAACACTGACGTAGTAATGTATGCAACTGGGTCCGAACCCAAAATAAATAAAATTTTCCGAAAAGAAAAGACAATTTCCAAATAATAAAATTTGGCCATATAATAAGGGAAATTCGTTTCCCCTTTCTCATCATAAAAAATAAATTTGACTTCTTAATAAAGAAAAATCATTAATAAGTAAAACCTTATTGTTCTTGTTATTCTGATTCAACATCGTTCTTGCAGGAAGATGTCGAACGGGAGGCTGATCCTTACCTTTAAAGATGGTGTGAGTCTTGCATTGACCAAATAGAAAATTGAAGGGGGAGTTGTTATCAAGTTCGACTTGAACTTTGCGCAAGCAGGGCTGGAATACAAAGGAGAAGCCTTGACTATCGTGGATCAAGAAGAGATTCGTGACAACAAGACAATGGTGAAATTGAGGAATAAGTGCAAGCAGATTGCTACAAGGAAGAGAAAATTTGAAAGAACTGATGAAACAGAGGCAAGTGACAGCCGAAACGTCGAGAGCTGCAAAATGAATTCCATGTTGATGACTACTGGAGGTGAATTCATCAGCGACGTGTCTGCAGACGTTCAAATTGAAAGAAAAGCAACTCTCACCCCTAATCAAAAGGCGAATTCATAATCACCGAATCCGATAGATGTTGACGAAGTTGGTAAATGAGCATAATAAGGAAGAGGTTGTTACGAACGATACAACCACTTTAGTGAGGATAAATTGGACAACCACCGCAATGCACATTGTTCCCAAGGTGAGAGAGTAGCTCGTTGTTGTTGAGCCGTACATCTCGCAGTTTGCCATTGACCCCGACAGTTGCAGATTATCCCAAAGCATGAATTGGTGAGAATTGAAAAGGTGCAGAAGCAAAGTTGTGAGCATTTCCAGAAGATACAAGGCAGACATGTCAATATATTAGAAGACTTGGAGTTATATACGAATGTGTTCTCCGAGTACGAGTAAGAGCATTTCGTGAAATGTGTATTCCACCTCAGAGATCTTGCAGGTTGTTTAAGAAGGAAGACATTCATAGCCTCGAAAATGGATGCGAGACAAAAGAAGAATTACAATACAATGTGGTTGTTATAATTTTGCCAAGGACAGTGAAGGAAACCTGCTAAGAATACTTCGTCACGATGAGGTCGATCTGATCTCGAGACTTATAAAGAGGATGATCAAGCGAATGGTGGCTTGGCAGGTGTTGCTCGCTGACTGTGTGCCCAATAGTTCCATCATCAACATATATGAAGAGAACGATTGTATCCTGCCTCACATAGATAACCACGACTTCGTGAGGCTCTTCTGCATTGTATCCTTTATTAACTAGTGCAGCATAACGTTCGGGATAGACCTCCGGATAGTTGGCCTAAGTGAATTCCGAGGGCCAGTAGAAATAGCTTTACCGGTAGGTTCAGTCCTTGTGTTGAAGGGAAATGGTGCAGATGTGGCCAAGCACTGCTTTCCGACAGTTCCTTATCAGAGAATCTCAATCACCTTCCGAAAAATGAGTGAAGAGAAGAGGCCATTCAAGTATGTGCCAGATCCAAATCTAGAGAGCCTACAACCTCTTGAGCTGTAAGCTACCTAGAGATCACGCACCTCTAATGCACACCTATACGAAATTCTACTTCTAACGGTCGCTTAGAAGATGATGTTATTGCCTATGTAGTTTACTGAGAAGATGTGGAGGGAGAATGATGGAAATTTTGTGAAGGATAAGCAGATTCAGAATGATATCCACTTGAAGTTACAATGTTTGAGTTTGCTTTTCAGAAGATTGATGTCAAAAATCATTTTGGTGTATTCCTATATATATGGAGTCACATGATGTACATCTTTCAGCAATTAAATGGAAACGACCATGTCACATTTTACTTTCAATTTATGTGCAATTGACTGTAAACACCACTAATTGAGCTTGGCTTGATTTAAGGAATATTGAACAAAGAACAAGACAATTTTAATGATAAATAAATAACAGAAAAATAAATTCAAAAGATTAAAGGAAAAGTGAAACAAACATATAGAAAATGAAACAAAAATGTTAAAACAATAGATTTTTTTTGAAAACTTAAGAAAAGGAATAAGCTCTCTTCGAAATTCCAACACCTCACTACTCATGCATGAGCTTTTCAACATCTTCACAAATTCACATCTTCCACAATTAATTTCTCTGTGAGTCTCTACATGTTTTCACCGAATCTATGGAATCTTTCCTCCCTCTTGAGTTGGAAAACAAGACTTCGGACATTCCTCCTCAAGTGAAATCAAATTCTTGAGGTCGGTACTTAAATTTTGATTCTCATCCTCTGGGATCATTACCTAAATTCTAATTCCATTATGTTTCCTCTTTGAATGGATGTGAGTCTCTGTGCTCTTCTTCCTAATGTAGTGAAATCAAAATCTCGAGGTCGGTATCCAAGTTCCGATTCTCATCTCGAGGTCGGTACCCATATTTCGATTATCCTCTCGAGGTTGGTACCTAAACTTCAACTCTTGATTTTTGGGGCCAGTACTTAAATTATGATTCCTCTCTTGCTACCTCTTGGGTTGGATGTGAGTTCATATGATTTCCTTCCTAATGTAGCAAAATCAAATTCTCGGGGGTCAGTACCTAAATTCTGATTCCCCTCCTACCTCTTAGGTTAATGTGAGTCCCTGTGTTTTTCTTCCTAATGTAGCAAAATCAAATTCTCGGGGTCAGTACCTAAATTCTGATTCCTCTCATGCTATATCTTAGGTTGGATGTGAGTGCATGTGCTTTTCTTCATAATGTAGTGAAATCGAATTCTCGAGGTCAGTACCTAAATTTTGATTCTCTTTTTGGGGTTGGTACCTAAATTCCAATTCTCATCTTAGGGCCAGTACCTAAATTCTGATTCCCTTCCTCCTCGGGATCAGTACCTAAATTCTGATTCCCTAATCCCGAGATAAGTTTGAGGCCACCTTAAATGGAGTAAGACATCATATTCTCATCTCTTCGAGATCGGTGTGAAACCACCTTAAATGGAGTAAGACATCCAACTTACATCAAAATTTTGAGATAGGTGTGAGATCAGCTTAAATGGAGTAAGGAATCCTATTCTCATCTCTTTGAGATCGATATGAGACCCCCTTAAATGGATTAAGTCTTCAGATTCTCATCGAAATCCCAAGATAGGTGTGAGAGCACTTTAAATGGAGTAAGACATTCTATTATCATCTCTTCGAGATCGGTGTGAGACCATCTTAAATTGAGTGAGGCATCCGATTCTTATCGAAATCCCGAGATAGGTGTGAGACCCCCTTAAATGGAGTAAGGCATCGGATGTGAGTCCCTGCGCTTAGGTTGGATGTGAGTCCTTGCGCTTAGGTTGGATGTGAGTCCCTGCTCTTTCCTTCGTAATGTGACTTGCACTTTCGCTACCTCTTGGGTTGGATGTGAGTCCATATGCTTTCCTTCTCAATGTAATACACTTTTCCTCGATCAGACTTTTGAGTTGGATATGAGTCATTGTGCATTCCATCTCGATCCGATCTCTTCACTTATTCTTAATTCCTAAAATTTCCTCGAAGTCGAAATCGAAACTAAAATTCCAACTAAAATCAAATTAAAATCAAACAAAGAAACAAAACGAAACAAATCAAATCTTCACCGCGACCATCAGTTTCCTTGATGTTTGTCTCCGTAAATTCATAAAACAACCCTTCGTGATGGATAAAGAGCACAGACTCATAACATGAATTTAAAATCCACTTTCAATTTTGATGATTCGAGGGTACACCCGCTAGTCCCTAGCGAGAGTTCTGGAATCTTCGGTTTCGATCGAAGGTTCACCTGTTACTTCCCAGCGGAAACCTTTTTCACTCTTTCTCATTTTTGTTCTGAGTGTACTGGCTTCGAATGTCTGTGTTGATTTTGTTAATCTCTTCAGTCAACGTCAATACGCGTTAGTACACCATACCTATTGGGGGTTCATTTGTTGACCTCATTTTTGGTGAGGTCTTTCTTTCCTCATAGTACTTAGGATCTAGCCATATAACTTTCTTTTTGACTTATCCTAAATGACTAGGGATGAAACTCACCTACATAGAAATTCAGACCACCTCCTTTCTTCCTAAATGGATGGTCATGAACCTTAGGCACTTGGAAGGTTGAGACCAACATGTGAGGATTCAAGGATGAGTCCTCATAGGGCTGTTGAACTTAGGGAAACCCTGGGTGGCTAGGGTTTGGTTTCTCACACACTCAAGCACATCACAATTCCCCACTTGTCCTAAAACGCTAAAATTACACTCATTGAACCAATTTCCCTTTTGCTCTTTTGGAAACTCATGTGGGTGGTCTACAAGCTCTTAGCCCTTTGGCTAGGGTAGCTAGGACCAGCACATGGAGGATCCAAAATGGGCTTTCCCTTGGTTCCATGGCTAAAATAAGTTAATCATCATGATTGGCATATCCAATTGCCTTCAATTCCTTATAACGCCCAATTTTGGCCTTCTAGCCCCTAACTCCAAAATTACCAAATTGCCCCTAGATACATAAATTTCTAAAAGTGGCCTAAATCCTCAAAATCTCTTCAAAAAGCATATCAAATTACTCCAAACCAATCAAATTGCCCCAAATTCACTAAAATTCCCCAAAATTTCCAAAAAAAACCCTCATACCTAAAAAAATTGCCAAAACCGTAATTTCATCCAACTTGATCCCAAAGATCATTTGAAACTTCCTCACATTGCCTAATTGCCCTGAATTTGTCAAATTTTATCAATTTTAACCAAAATCCCAATTTTAAACCTTAACATGCCAAATTCTCCCAAATCAATCACAATTTCCACCAAATTCATTTCAATTTCACACAATTTCAAATCCAAATTGTACATCAACTTACCTAATCCCAATCTACACCAATTTGGAACCCAATTTCAATTTTGGGCCAAAATCCCGAATTCGACCATAATCTCAAATTTCATCAAATTGAACATCATAACAAATCCAATTCCCTCAATTTTGAATCCTAAACTCTTCATAACATTATCCTAGATCAATTTGAAACCTCAATTTGTTTAGACCCAATCCCTAACCTAACCTAAATCCAAGCCCAAACAAATTACCCCAAATTTGACCCTAAACCAAAATTCCATTAAATCAAGCCTTGCAATCAATTCAATTCCCCCAAATTCATTTCCTAAATTGTTCATGACATCCCCTTAGTCTATTTGGATCCTTCAATTAATTTTTAAACCAAGGCCAAGTTCAATTTCTAGCCCAAACCCTAAATTCAAGCCTAAGCTCTAAATTAACTTAAACTTATGATTTAACCAAGCCTAATCATCTCTGCCATTCCTAAGACCCCTAGAATGCTAATCAAATCAGCCATGAACCAAATCTTGAACCATGGACCAAGGGTAACCCAAATCATGGAACCTTCCAATCTAATTTGGCTAAGCTCTCTACCCCATACCATCAACCATCAAACCTCAAAACTAATCACCATCAAACCTTCACTGGCCTTCCCTGAACTAGCTAGCCACCTCCCCTGGTTTGGCCGACCTGCTTAGTCACCGGAAAACCTAAAACCGAGAAGGCCATCCTTTGATTAAACCCAAATTTCTACCCATCCATTGTAGCTCACCCCCATTGGTGAATTGCGTCGCTCAATTGTCCACCTAAGCATCTTTCTCCACCCCCTGGCTTGGCCAATTAAACCCTAATTCCATGGCTATTTAATCCACCTTGTTCTACCCATCCATTGTAGCTCACCCCATTGGTGAATTGCGTCGCTCAATCATCCACCTAAGCATCTTTCTCCACCCCCTGGCTTGGCCAATTAAACCCTAATTCCATGGCTATTTAAACCACCCTTCTCTCGGCTATTGGAAGAGTGATGCCAATTCCTTAGGGAGACCCCTCCAAATCGCTCAACCGTCCACCTAAGCATCTTTCTCCACCCCCTGGCTTGGTGAATTAAACCCTAATTCCATGGCTATTTAAACTACCCCTCTCTCGGCCATTGGAAGATTGATGCCAATTCATTAGGGAGACCACTCCAAATTACTCTCAAAGCTTCCTCCAGTCTTCCTAAGTTCAACTCCATCACTTTCAGCCACTCAAATCCAATATCGAAGCCCAATTTAATCACCAAAATCCAGAGCCTTTTTCTGTCACTCCACTAAAATTCAAATTGATCATTCCAAAAGCTTCCCTAAACCAAACAAGGAAGTTCCCCATCGAAGCCCCATCACTTTGAGCACCCAAACCCACTCCTAGACCAAACTTGAATCACACATTGATCGAACTCTTGCCTGGGCTCAACCTCAGCTCGAATTCACACTTGACGAAGCCTCATGAGGTCACAACAAATGTCTACAACCAAACTAATTGAGGCCTCACCTCTTGTACAAAGGTATAGTTTGTCAACCCTAAAATCAGCCCTAAAATCGTGCTCAGTTTCACCAATTGTGAAGTGAGTGCTCAATTTCACCAATTGTGAAGTGAACTTGCTTTTCAAATGTTTTTAACCATATGAATGTGTTTGTCTGGACTAGATGAAGCTATAGGATCAAACCCCATGCGATTTGGTTGAGTATCAAGGGAGATCTTAAGCTTAGAAAACGCGTGGTTCTCAATTTTGGTTAGATGGGGACGATGAACGGGTGTCATTCATTTGCACATGTATCTATCGAACAACAGAGGAGTTGGACGAGAGCTTGAAACATAAAGCGCGGCTGACGATGCGGTGACTCATAAGGAGGCGTCAAATGAGAGCACACTGTGTGGAGCTTCGACGGGTCTTATGTTGCGCTGGTTCTGAGTCAGATCAATAGGAAAGTAGGCTTTTTAATGATTTAAAAAATTCACAAACTTAAAAAATTCACAACTTAGTTTTGAAAAATTATAAAAATAAAATAAAAATACTTTTGTGTTCAAGGAACAGAGGAGAATCATGTGAACTAAAAATAAAAATTATTTGACTTATATTTATTTTTAAATTAATTAAATACTCTAAACCTTCATTAAATCATAAAAAAATAAATATTAAACACCATAATTTGAAATTTGGAGGGTTTGTTCTCTCTGTGATTAGGAGTGTTCTTCAATTTTTTGAAAGTCAGAGAACACCCCTAGCATGGTAAACCCTAATTTCCAAAGTTAAGTCACCCCTTTCGCTCAAAATAATTATATAAATTAAAAAAAATAAAAAATATATGAGGTTTGTTTTGGTAGGTTCACTGTGGTCAGAGGAGTCTAGGAAAAATGAAACCTAAGTTTAAATGTTTAAAATATAATATCCTAATTTAAGTCATTAAAATTCATAAAAAATTAAATAAATGAAATACAATCCAAAAAAAAATCATAAAAATTGATTCACAGTGAAGATAATAAACATATTAAGCCTCTATAAAAATTTGAAACACATTTGAAATGTGTTTGATATTAAATTCTATTTTTCAATATAAATGGGATTTTTACACAAAAATAATTATATCAAATAAAATATAATTAAAAAAATTAGAAAAAGTGGTATGGAGTGATCCTTATGACCACATATACTCAAGAAAAGTAAAACTGATATTAAAATAAATAATCTTTTTAAGCTATTTTTAAATTTAAAAAAATTAAAAATAAAAAAAAATCACAAAAAATATAAAATTCACCAAACAACAACAATAACAAAGCCTTAATCCCACTACGTGGGGTCGGCTACATGAATCCTTTTTCTCCATTGCGTCCTATTTAGTGTCATATTTTCATTTAGTTCTAGTAAATTAAGATCATTTTTAATACAATAAGCCCAAGTCTTCCTAGGTCTACCTCTGCCTTTCTTAACACAAGTTGAATCTAACACATTTACTCTCCTAATTGAATCATCAGATGACTGACGTTTAATTTGACTAAACCATCGAAGATGACTTTCTCTAATCATGTCCATCATAGGAGCTACACCAACCCTATCACGGCACTTAACTTATTGATATGCTTCTCTTTTAAAGGCCAACATTTAGCACCATAGAACATTGCAGGTCTCACCACCGTTTTATAAAATTTTCCTGTCAGTCTAAGCGACACTTTTCTATCACACAAAAGACCCGAAACATTCTTCCACTTAAACCAACTTGAATTCTACTATTAACATCCCCATCTATATTACCATTGCTTTGAACAACAGACCCAAGATATCTAAAATGTTCACACCTCTTAATAATTTGATCACCCAAAGTCACACTTTTGTCACTAGAGCTATTACTACTAAAATTACATTCCATGTATTCAGTTTGAGTTCTACTTAAACGAAGGCCTTTAGACTCCAATGTAGACCTCCATAATTCAAGTTTTTCCTGGGCTTTTTCTCTCGTTTTATCCACGAGAAGAATATCATCAGCAAAAGAGGTACATCCTTCTGTAGATGTCCAGTAAGACAATCCATAACTAAAGAAAAAATATTTGGGCTTAAAGCCGATCCCTGATGTAATCCAACAGAAATAGGCAAATATTTGGTCAATCCTCCTTCAATTTGAACACAAGTAACAACTCTAGTATACATATCTTTAATTAAGCGCCCAAGGCTGACGTATAAGCACCAGAGGTCTCGTGCCTAAGCGCCAGGTACCCCGTGCTTAAGCGCCAAAAGTATTTATGAGATGAATTATTTAATTTGGACAAAATTTTGAAAAGGTGTTTGAAGAAACCCTTGGTAAAAATGTGGGAAATAATCCATAGACATGAAAGTTCATTCAATTGGATTATGAAAGGAGGAACTTCTAAATGTTTCATTGAATGGAGACACATTTTGACTAGACACCGAGACACACCAATGCAACCTTTAGATTTTGATAAGAAAAGACTTAGATTTTTCAAGAGAGGAGGCTAGTCGCCCATCAACTTTACAGCCGCCATCCATCTAAGTTGCCACCGCCGCCACCGACCACTTTTCTTTTTATTTTAAGTTTTAGTTTGTATTATGAGTGAAGGAAGAAAATTCAAAGGAACTTCAAGATATTTGGTGGAGAGGATTTGAGATAAGTGTTTATCTTTGTGACTACACTTGATTTTAATTTAGATTTCTTGTTTGTAGGCATAATTTCTACATTTAAAGTCATGTGTGATTGTGTTTTCTCCATGAAATCTGAGTAGTTTTCTTTATCTTTTTCCTTAAAATGATAAGTGATTATGTGTTGAAAGGAAGTTGTGTGAAGTATTAGACTTCAATGTTGGAAGAAGTTGTGATGATTTGAGGCCTTGCACTTCATTTACTTCTTGATTTAGCTAATTAAGATGTTAATACCTGTTGTAGAACATGTAAGATCCGAGATGGTATTGTCTCAGTCAACAAATGGTTAGAATCACTTGTTGATTTCATGAATGAGAATGTAGTTCATGGGATTGAGTGCAAATAAATAGAGAAATAAACTTTTCAAGGGTGTAGAGTTAGAGGACTTTGGAGTGACAGGCTAAAGCCCCCAATTTGATTTATAATTTTAGGTTTTGATACAAGATGT
>NW_018165759.1:14858-29555 GCF_001263595.1 Phalaenopsis equestris | reverse complement strand
CTCTAGAGTGAGAGCTAGTATCTTCCCTGCCTAGTCAGTCTTCATCTACCCTACCTAGCCAATGTTCCTTATAACATCTCTAGTAAGGGTAAGAAATATTTTTGCTCCTATTTTCACAACACATTTAGAATACTACCACAATATGATTTCTCTACTTATTACTAATTCTGTACAAGGAATAAGATATTTTATTTATATAACCTTCATCTTGCAAATACTTAGTTAAGTTAATTAGTTACTTTCTTCATTTTCATAAATTAAAAAAAATATAAATTTGCATTCCTATTTTAACATCTTAAGTTTATGTAAGAATATTTTGCTAAGTAAATTTTTTTTATCTAAAATTTATATATTTTTTAAATAAATTCCTAAAAAAAATATAGCAATTTTTCTTGTGGGTTCGATATTCAGGGTTTAATCAAAAAGTCCATATTACTTGATAATGACGTATACTTGCGTAATATCCCATATTTAAAATTATAATTGTATTCTTATTTGTTTCATTATGGAAAACATACCTAGCTTTTGCTTTTGATCAAGTTTTGGGCTTTGTTGCAAATTAAAAATAACTATTAACGAAATTAAGCAAATAATCTCATACATCGCATTTTACATCTATATAAAATGTCGGGACCAAGTTTTTGTCGTCGTTTAACCGGGGAGAAATATAATAGTAATTTGCAAAAATATTTTCAAAAGAAGTTTTTAGAAAACAAAATTTTTAGTAAGTCTTATTTAAACTTGAAGATTTATTTTAGGAATACTGTAGTGTCGTTTATATATAAAGTTCTTGTTTGTGTGTTTTTATATTTCGTTTCATTTTATTTTATGTTTTTTATAGTAATGAATGCGTAGTTCAGGTTCCATAGGACTTGTGCCTTACAGCTAGCCAATGTTCTTTATAACATCTCTAGTAAGGGTAAGAAATATTTTTGCTCCTACTTTCACAACACATTTGGAATACTACCACAATATGATTTCTCTACGTATTACTAATTCTGTATAAGGATAAGATATTTTATTTATATAACCTTCATCTTGCAAGTACTTAGTTAAGTTAATTAGTTGCTTTCTTCATTTTCATAAATTAAAAAAAATATAAATTTGCATTCCTATTTTAACATCTTAAGTTTATGTAAGAATATTTTGCTAAGTAAATTTTTTTTATCTAAAATTTATATATTTTTTAAATTCCTAAAAAAAATATAGCACTTTTTCTTGTGGGTTCAATATTCGGGGTTTAATCAAAAAGTCCATATTACTTGATAATGATACGTATACTTGCGTAATATCCCATATTTAAAATTATAATTGTATTCTTATTTGTTTAATTGTGGAAAACATACCTAGCTTTTGCTTTTGATCAAGTTTTTGGCTTTGTTGCAAATTAAAAATAACTATTAACGAAATTAAGCATATAATCTCATACATCGCATTTTACATCTATATAAAATGTCGGGACCAAGTTTTTGTCGTCGTTTAAAAATACAAAAATATACGAAAAATAACAAAATTTTTTAAAATAAATGATATTTTAATATGAAATAAAACTTTTTAATATCATTTCTATTTTTACAAAGTCGTATTTGAACTTTAAGATTTATTTTAGGAACATTGTAGTGTCGTTTTTACACAAAGTTATTGTTTGTGTGTTTTTATTTTCATTTTATTTTATGTGTTTTATAGTAATGAATGTGTAGTTCAGGTTCCATAGGACTCATGCCTTACGATTTTGAATTAGAAAGAACTATTAAGAAAATTAAAAAATTAAAAATTACTGAAAAATTTCAAGAAATGACAAATCAAAATAATCAAATGTTGAAGAGTTTAGACCTTTAGGAGATTATGAAAACCCTACGGTGGATGCACCTCATTGTAGAATTCAAAAACCCGCTGTAGTGGCTAATTCATTTGAGCTTAAACGTGTTATTATCCAAATGGTATCGAATAATTCGTTTGGGAGAGCACCAACTGAAGATCCAAATTTACATCTTGCCAATTTTCTAGAATTGTGTGCTACATTTAAATATGATGGTGTATCAGATGATGCTATAACACTTAGATTATTTCCTTTCTTACTAAGGGATAAAGCTAAAATATAGATACATTCTTTATCACCTGGATCTATCAGAACTTAGAGTGCTTTAACACAAAAATTCCTAACTAAATATTTTCCACCATAAAAAACTACGAAGCTTAGAAATGATATTACATATTTTTGTATGTTTGAAGTGGAATCTATTTATGAAGCATGAGAATGATTTAAAGAACTCTTAAGAAAGTGTCCACACCATGTTATACCATATTGGTTAATAATTCAAATATTTTATAATGGATTAGCTAGATCTCTTAGATCTATTATCAATGCCATTGCGATGGTTCATTGATGTCAAAACCATTTCATCAACCTTATGCTTTAATTGAAGAGATGGATACAAATATGTTTTAATGGCCTTTTGAAAAGGTAAATCTTAAGAAAGTAGCCAATATTCACAAAACTGGTGTTTTTGTCAGCTAGCAAATCAAGTTGCTGCAATTTCAAGGAAGTTAGACCAATTTGGACTGAATTTTTCTCAACAATTCCCATGATTGAAGAGAAATCCAAATAGTAGATTCTCAAGCATCATTAGAGACTTTGAATGCCATAAATTATAAGAAGAATAACCCATATTCAAACTATTATAACCTAGGTTGGAATAACCATCCCAACTTTAACTGGAACAATACTTCGGGTGGTAATAATCATCAATGGGGGAAAATCAAGTAAACCCATTGAGAAACTGGAACAAACAAGGGAAAAGTAATTATAGACAAGCAATTATAGACCTATTTATCCTCCAAGTTTTAATAGTAATTCACAATTTAAGGAGAAGAAGTTGTCTATAGAAGAAGTGGTGTTACAAATGGGAAATCAGTTACAAAGCCAAAGAGCTACAGTTAGAATTATTGAGAATCAATTGGGACAAAGGTCAAATTCATTAAGTAATAAATCCGAAGGAACACTTCCTAGTAATACATAAATAAATCTGAAAGACCATAATAAAGAGCAAGTAAAAGCCGTTCAACTCAGAAGTGGAAGAAAATTGAAAGGTAGAATTCAAAAAGACCTCGTATCACTCAGACACAATGATTTTGATCCAAATATTCTGTTGCAGACTGCTGGAATCGAGACTCCTGGTCTGAAGAAACTCTTCTTCACTATAAGGGGACCAAACTACTACTGATTGTGTGTCAAAAATCCCCTTCAATAGAGATCAAAATAATATTTAGTTCTAAACTCAAGTAAACTACACAGCATATCCAAAGTCATCTACTTCAAATTAATTAATTGGGATTCTATCTCTTGGGGGAAAGTTATATGGAATAAATTCCTTACTCTCTTAATGTCCTTCTTATTTTGAAGAAATTTCCATAAACTTTTTTCTGTTGAATTATTCAATTTATTGTGGCTTTGTTTCTTTGGATGGTTAGACATAAGGCAAAATTTGAAGACCACATTCCATAAGTGCTTCACACTGTGGTTAACTGCAAATCATTTATCTCCAAGCTAATCAAGTGTAAGGGATTCTTTGATGTATGCAACACCCATGGCTGCTCTCCCCCCAAAACTTTTACTGTTTCTAAGGTGTTTTGGTTAAAACCTCCTCACCCTTGGCTTAAAGCAAACATTGATGGGATTTTTAGTGATTTTGATGTTGGCTTTGGAGGAGTCTTCAGAGACTTTACTGGAACTTGTTACCTATTTTTTTGCAGTCCAATGATTGCCTAGGATGCCCTTGAAACTGAAGCTACTGCTCTTTACCGGACAATCTACATTGCTATTAAGATGAAATGGAATAACATCCTTGTTGAAACTGACTGTGCCTTCCTCATTTAGATGGTTGAGGGGACCTCCTCCCCCCCATGGTACATCCTTTAATGTTTAAAACTCATTCAATCTCTTAGAAACTATTGTAATTTGCTTTTAATCTTCAACTATAAAGAAGGCAATTGGCCTGCCAAATGGCTAGCTAGAATGGCTAGTCAAGCTAATGATGTTTTTGTTTCTTCTTCTCCCCCTCTCCCTTCCTTTTTGTTGAAGGGAGATCTCCTAGAGGCTTCCTATCTTAGAACTGTAACCCCTTCTTTCTCTCTAATATAATTTTTCCTTTTTATAATATATATATATATATATATATTATACACACAGACACGAGACAAGTACATATATAAATGACACTACAGTTTTCCTATAATAATTCTTTACTTCAAACAAAAATTTTCATAAGTCAAAAGGTTTCGTTACTATCCCCGACAAAAGCACCAAAAACTTGATCCAACCAGCAACTATGCAATTATTTTAGTCCTGAAACATTGCTAAAAGCTTGACCCAATTTATATTAAAAGGCTAATGTGTAAGATTAAATATTATAGAAAGTTGATAAAATTATTCACCTAAAGCTTATAGAATATTAACTAATCCCAAGTTAAGTCCCTGAACCCATGGTTAAGTTGGGAAGTATTATTTTTCACTCTAAAGTTCCTACATACCCTTCACCTAAAGCTTAACATCTTCCGTTAGGTTACAAACATCTATATCAAATTGGAAGTTTTAGTCTGTCTCTCTAAAATCTTCAATTTACACTCATCAAACTTATTTCCCTATTTATTTTCACTTAACCTCATGTACTACATTCTCATCCATGAGACTAAATGTGATTCTTACTATGTTGATAAATGCATATCTCTTTCAGTTCATTATATTTCACAACAGATTTTAAATAATCATTTGGCCAGATTGATAGTTAAATTAAGTATAGAGTTTAAATCATCACAATTTATGGAATTAAAAGCACTTCTACTAAACTTTACTCCTACACATAATTATTCCTCATTGCAAAGAGAAAGATAAATTAAACTACTCATATATCATGGGGAAGACACAACAACGCATGGATTTATAGATAAGCATAAGTTTAGAAAATAAGATTAAGTAAAACAAATAAAATACAAAACTTATCTGAATCTCCTTCCCAAGAAATCCTTCTAGTTCCTTTTAATCAATCACTCTCCTTAAAATTGCACTCCAATCTCACTTAGAATTGTAGTGACGAAGATATCTCTCACTTCTCTTCTTCTCCTCCATATCTAATCAAGCTACCAAGAAAATCCTTCAATGACTCTCACCTCTCCAAGACTCTCCTTGGACTCTTTAGAAGTCTCATTAAATAGTTCTCAAATACAACAAGAGTCAATTCAAGCCCTTCAAAAGTAGTTCATATTCATTGAACCTTCTTGAAAACCGTTTCTAGAGCTAGGCATCAAATTTTGGCGCTTAGGCACCAGTCTCTCTGTTGCTAGCATCTAGTAGTTCATATTCATTGAACCTTTTAGAAAATCATTTATGGCGCATATGCACCAAATTCTGGGGCTTATGTGCCAGTTTCTCTGTTTCTGGCAGCTAAGCACCAGGTCAACTTTGGCCTTTTTGCTTTCTTTGACTCCAAATTGCTCTATTTTTGTTTCATTTGATCCAATTGCTCCATTTATTGTACCTGCAACCAAAAACATCAAAAATAACTTTAATTAAAGTGCATTATCATTAAAAATAGGCATTAAATGTGAAAATAAAAGTAATATATTTTATGCATGTCAATTAGCTCTCTCCATGCTTAGGAAAACTGACCCACATGATGGCACGGAATTGCTTGCCACATGCGCTCGCCGACCCATCCAATTCCTGACTGGCCTGACCACAAGCAAAATGTCTATTAAATGGGAAAGACAGGATTTTAACCCACAACAGAGGAAAAAAATAAGCACTCATTTCAGCTGAACTTATCTCAATTTTTATAAATATTTACTTATATGAAACAAACTTTTAGTTAAACAAAAAAAAATGGGGGAAATCACAATTTTGGATATCTCATATTTTTTAGCAGAGAAATTAGCATCACGAAAAACTAAGGAGGCAACTAATATGCATCAACATATTTCCTTCATCTCGCATGAGTCTCGAGGCATGGCATGATATTCAAGGTAAATTTATTAGTAAGAAATATTAGTACTTTGATTAAAAATCATCCAGAATTTAATTTCAATAAACTTACAATCAAATTGATTGACATGATGAGACAAACCCAATGATTCTAAATTTTGTTCAATCTGAGTCAAATCAAACTATTAACTACATTTAAAAGCTTTAGGTGTATAATTAGAAGGTAAAATAAATTATAAGTATGATAAGCTTACGATCAAATTTTGTTTCTTGACAAGATGAATCCAACAAGCCCAAATTCACTCAATTCTAACATCATTAAGGCACTTAAATGTCTATAGAAATCTTCTAATCAAGGGAACCTTCCCAAGTTGTTTGATCATAGTAGTTTGGATTTCGATCTTATTTGTGACATAGATTTTATAAATAGAGCCCTATCTTCTCTTGAGAGGAGACTAGACCTGAAGCTAAAGGAAGATTGGAGCTCTATGAAGGAGTTGAAGCTCAGATCATTTCTACGTCGAATATATGACAAATTTCTCTAGCTTTTGTAGCCTCCAACACCATCAACCACCATCTATCGACCACCACCTACCATCGCTGACTGCTGATACACCTAAAATATATAGTATTTTTATACATATTTTTATATCTATTTTTGAGATATTCCGCTTTAATGAAAGTTATTTGTGTGTTTTTCTTTCAGGTACAATCAAATGGATGAAAAATGCTAAAAGGAGTGAAAAAGGGTTCAAGTTTGGAGCAATAATGAAGAAAGGTGAAAAAATGAACTGGGCGCCTAAGTGATCAAGGCTGACACATAAGCGCCAGGTACCCCGCGCTTAAGCGCCAGGGCGCCTAAGCGCCAGGTACCCCGTGCTTAAGCGCCAGAAGTATTTATGAGATCAATTACTTAATTTGAATGGATTTTTGAAGAGGTGTTTGAAGCAACCCTTGGTTAAAATGTAGAAAATAGCCCATGGAAAATAGCCCATGGACACAGAAATTCATTCATTGAATGGAGGCACTTTTTTTAAGAAACACCAAGGCACCCCTTAGATTTTGATAAGAAAAGACTTAGATTTTTCAAGAGAGGAGGCCAATCACCCATCAACTTTATCACCCATCCACTTTACAACCGCCATCCATCTAAGTTGCCACCGCCGTTGCCGACCACTTTTCTTTTTATTTTGAGTTTTAGTTTGTATTGTGAGTGAAGGAAGAGAATTCAATGGAACTTCAAGATATTTGGTGGAGAGGATTTGAGATAAGTGTTTATCTTTGTGACTACACTTGGTTTTAATTTAGATTTTTTGTTTGTGTGCATGATTTCTATATTTAAACTCATGTGTGGTTGTGTTTTATCCTTGGATTCTGAGTAGTTTTCTTTATTTTTTTCCTTAAAATAATAAGTGATTAAATGTTTAAAGGAAGTTGTGTGATGCATCAGACTTCAATGTTGGAAGAAGTTGTGATGCTTCAAGTCTTTGCACTTCATTTACTTTTTGATTTGGCCAATTAAGACATTAAAACCTATTGTGAGAACATGTAAGATCTGAGATAGTATTGTCTCAGCCAATAAATGGTTGAATCAAATATTGATTTCATGAATGAGAATATAGTTCATGGGGTTGAGTGCAAATAAATCGGGAAATATATTTTGATAGGTGTACAATTAGAGGACTTTAGAGTGACAGGCTAAAGCTCCCAATTTGATTTATAATTTTAAGTTTTGATACGAGATGTTAGCCTCCAGGTGGATAAAGAAGAGGGAACTCTAGAGTGAGAGCTAGTATCTTCCCTGCCTAACTGGTCTTCAAGATTGTTCAAACTATAGATTAACCAATGTTCTTTATAGCATCTCCAATAAAGGTAAAGAAGATTATTGCTCCTATAAAGCACAACAGATTTAGCATACTTCCACAACTAAATTTCTATGTTTATCATTGATTCATGATAAGGAAAAAGATATTTTACTTATATTGCTTTCATCTTGCAAGTATTTTAGTTAAGTTAATTAGTTGCTTACTTTATTTTTGATATTCGGGATTTAATCAAAAAGTCCATATTATGTATACTTGCATAATATCCCATATTTAAATTATAATTGTATTATTATTTGTTTCATTGTGGAAAACATACCTAGCTTTTGCTTTTGATCAAGTTTTTGGCTTTGTTGTAAATTAAGAATAAATATTAAGAAAATAAGCATATAATCACATACATCACATTTTACATCTGTATTAAATGTCAGGATCAAGTTTTTGCCGTCGTTTCCAGAGAAAAATACAAAAATATACAAAAAATAACAAAAATTTTCAAAATAAATTTTTAGAAAGAAAATTTTCTATTTTTACAAATTCATATTTAAACTTTAAGATTTATTTTAGGAATATTGTAGTGTCGTTTTTACATAAAGTTATTGTTTGTGTGTTTTTATTTTCATTTTATTTTATGTGTTTTATAGTAATGTATGCGTAGTTCAGGTTCTATAGGACTTGTGTCTTACAATTTTGAATTAGAAAGAACTATTAGGAAAATTAAAAAAATAAAAATTACTGAAAAATTTCAAGAAACAACAAATCAAAATAACCAAAATGTTGAAGAGTTTAGACCTTTAGGAGATTATGAAAACCTTACGGTGGATGCACCTCATTGTAGTATTCAAAAACTCACTATAGTAGCTAATTCATTTGAGGTTAAACCTGTTATTATCCAAATGATATCAAATAATCAGTTTGGGGGAGCACCAACTGATCCAAATTTACATCTTGCCAATTTTCTAGAATTGTGTGCTACATTTAAATATGATGGTGTATCTGATGATGCTATAAGACTTAGATTATTTCCTTTCTCACTGAGGGATAAAACTAAGATATGGTTACATTCTTTATCACCTGGATCTATCAAAACTTAGAGTGGTTTAGCACAAAAATTCCTAACTAAATATTTTTTTGTCAGTTTGAAGGAGAATCTATTTATGAAGAATGGGGACGGTTTAAAGAACTCCAAACCATGTTATACTAGATTGGTTAATAATTCAAATATTTTTTAATGGATTAACTGTATCTCTTAGATCTATTATCGATGCCAATGAGGTGGTTCATTGATGTCAAAACCA
The DNA here is from genome assembly GCF_001263595.1 of Phalaenopsis equestris. Classification (NCBI taxonomy): domain Eukaryota; kingdom Viridiplantae; phylum Streptophyta; class Magnoliopsida; order Asparagales; family Orchidaceae; genus Phalaenopsis; species Phalaenopsis equestris. The sequence goes on along the minus strand of NW_018165759.1, from coordinate 20,457 downwards.
TTTCATCAAGCTTATGCTTTAATTGAAGAGATGGATACAAATATGTTTTAATGGTCTTTTGAAAGGGTAAATCTTAAGAAAGTAGCCAATATTCACGAAACTGATGTTTTTGTCATGCTAGCAAATCAAGTTGCAGCAATTTCAAGGAAGTTAGACCAATTTTGACTGCATTTTCCTCAACCAATTCCCATGATTGAAGAGAAATCCAAATAGTAGATTCTCAAGCATCATTAGAGACTTTGAATGTCATAAATAATAAGAAGATTAACCCATATTCAAACTATTATAACCTAGGTTGAAAGTAAGTCTTCATCTACCCTACCTAGCCAATGTTCTTTATAGTATCTCTAGTAAGGGTAAGAAATATTTTTGCTCCTATTTTCACAACACATTTAGAATACTACCACAATAGAATTTCTCTACTCATTACTAATTCTGGATAAGGAATAAGATATTTTATTTATATAACCTTTGTCTTACAAGTACTTAGTTAAGTTAATTAGTTGTTTTCTTCAGTTTCATAAACTAAAAAAATATGAATTTGCATTCCTATTTTAGCATCTTAAGTTTATGTAAGAATATTTTGCTAAGTAGATTATTTTATCTAAAATTTCTAAATTTTTAAATTCCTAAGGAAAATATAGCAATTTTTCTTGTGGGTTTGATATTCGGGATTTAATCAAAAAGTCCATATTATATATACTTGCATAATATCCCATATTTAAATTATAATTGTATTATTATTTGTTTAATTGTGGAAAACATACCTAGCTTTTGCTTTTGATCAAATTTTTGGCTTTGTTGTAAATTAAGAATAAATATTAAGAAAATTAAGCATATAATCACATACATCGCATTTTACATCTGTATAAAATGTCAGGATCAAGTTTTTGCCGTCGTTTCCAGGGAAAAATACAAAAATATACGAAAAATAACAAAAATTTTCAAAAGAAGTTTTTAGAAAGAAAATTTTCTATTTTTACAAAGTCGTATTTGAACTTTAAGATTTATTTTAGGAACATTGTAGTGTCGTTTTTACACAAAGTTATTGTTTGTGTGTTTTTATTTTCATTTTATTTTATGTGTTTTATAGTAATGAATGTGTAGTTCAGGTTCCATAGGACTCATGCCTTACGATTTTGAATTAGAAAGAACTATTAAGAAAATTAAAAAATTAAAAATTACTGAAAAATTTCAAGAAATGACAAATCAAAATAATCAAATGTTGAAGAGTTTAGACCTTTAGGAGATTATGAAAACCCTACGGTGGATGCACCTCATTGTAGAATTCAAAAACCCGCTGTAGTGGCTAATTCATTTGAGCTTAAACGTGTTATTATCCAAATGGTATCGAATAATTCGTTTGGGAGAGCACCAACTGAAGATCCAAATTTACATCTTGCCAATTTTCTAGAATTGTGTGCTACATTTAAATATGATGGTGTATCAGATGATGCTATAACTTTCTCACTGAGGGATAAAACTAAGATATGATTACATTCTTTATCACCTGGATCTATCAAAACTTAGAGTGGTTTAGCACAAAAATTTCTAACTAAATATTTTTTTTTCAGTTTGAAGGAGAATCTATTTATGAAGCATGGGAATGGTTTAAAGAACTCTTAAGAAAGTGTCCAAACCATGTTATACTAGATTGGTTAATAATTCAAATATTTTTTAATGGATTAACTGTATCTCTTAGATCTATTATCGATGCTAATGAGGTGGTTCATTGATGTCAAAACCATTTCATCAAGCTTATGCTTTAATTGAAGAGATGGATACAAATATGTTTTAATGGTCTTTTGAAAGGGTAAATCTTAAGAAAGTAACCAATATTCACGAAACTGATGTTTTTGTCATGCTAGTAAATCAAGTTGCAGCAATTTCAAGGAAGTTAAGCCAATTTGGAATGAATTTTTCTCAACCAATTCCTATGATTGAAGAGGATTCATTAGACCAAATGGCAGATTCTCAAGCATCATTAGAAACTTTAACTGCCATAAATATTAATCCATATTCAAACTATTATAACCTAGGTTGGAAGAACCATCCCAACTTTAGCTGGAACAATATTTCAGGGGGTAATAATCAGCAATGGGGGAACAATCAAGTAAACCCATTGAAAAACTAGAACAACCAAGGGAAAGGTAATTATAGACCTATTTATCCTCCAGGTTTTAACAGTAATTCACAATTTAAGGAGAAGAAGTTGTCTATAGAAAAAGTGGAGTTACAAATGGGAAATCAGTTGCGAAGCCAAGGAGCTACAATTAGAAATATTGAGAATCAATTGGGACAAATATCAAATTCATTAAGTAATAGATCCGAAGGAACACTTTCTAGTAATACAGAAATAAATCTGAAAGACCAGAATAAATAGCAAGTAAAACTCGTTCAACTCAGAAGTGGAAGAGAATTGAAAGGTAGAATTCAAAAAGAGACTGAATTAGAGAGGGAAGTGATTGAAGAACCAAAAGATAACGCTCCGAAAAGTTTAGAGAGACAAATTTCTCCACCTATAGTCGATTTAGAAAAACCACCATCTCTAATTCCTTAGAGGCTTCAACAACGAAGGTTGGATAAGCAATTTTCAAAATCTCTAGAAAATTTTAAGAAGCTTATAACTAATATTCCATTTGCTAAAGCTCTATCCTATTGATTTCGGTGTGCTAGATATGGAGGTAGATAAGGAGATACCTATCATTTTGGGAAGACCTTTCCTAGCCAAGAAGGACAATGATAGATGTGCAGAAAGGAGAATTAACTATGCACGTAAATGATCAAATTGTTACATTTAATATTTCCAAATCAATGAAATACCCTGCAAAAGTTAAAGATGATGAAATTTATAGAATGGATGTTATAAGATACTTAAGTGAATGTCATTTCAAAATAGCTTATGAAGAGAAATCTGAGATGAAAGAGTTGAAACACGAGCAAGAAGAGGAATTGAAGCAATATGAAGATTTATATAAGAAAGATTCAAGTTCTGTTCGAGAAAGTTTTGAAATTTTAGACACAATCGAAAAAAGATTCAGCTTTTTGTCTATCAATTGAAAAACCTACCGAGCTTGAGTTGAAGTTGCTTCCCAAACATTTAAAATATACCTTTTTAGGTGATTACTCTACATTACCTCTTATAATTTCCTCAAAATTAACTATAGAAGAAGAAGAGAGTTTGATGAAAACTTTAAAGAGTTATAAGAAAGCCTTTGGATGGACAATTGCTGATATAAAAGGAATCAGTCCTTCAATTTGTATGCATAGAATTCACATGGAAGAGAACTGCAAACCCAGGACTAATCCTCAAAGGAGATTGAATCCTATTATGAAAGATTAAGAAAAAAATTCTAAAGTGGTTAGATGCTAGAATTATCTACTCTATTTCAAATAGTGCATGTGTTAGTCCAATTCACTGCGTTCCTAAGAAAGGAGGAGTGACCGTGACTTTGAATGAACATAATGAGTTAATACAAATAAGATAAGTTACAGGATGGCGAATATGCATTGATTACAGGAAATTAAATCTCGCCACAAGGAAAGATCATTTCTCACTACCCTTTCTAAATCAGATGTTGGATAGACTAGCTGGGCATAAATACTTTTTTTTATGAAAGATCATTTTCCACTACCCTTTCTAGATAAAATGCTAGATATACTAGTTGGGCATAAATACTTTTGTTTTATGGATGGATATACCAGTTATCACCAAATATTAGCTTCTGAGGATCAAATAAAAATAACTTTTACCAGTCCTTAAGGTTCATTTGTTTTTATAAGAATGCTTTTTGGTTTATGTAATGCACCTGCTACATTTCAAAGATATATGATGGTTATTTTCTGTGATTTAATTGAAAAAAAGGATTGAAGTTTTTATGGATGATTTTTTAGTGTTTGAAACTTCATTTGACTCATGTTTAGAACATCTATCAAAAGTTCTATCAAACATCTATCAAAAGTTCTTAAGCGCTGTGAAGAAACAAATTTTTGTTCTTAATTGGGAAAAATGTTAATTTATGGTAGCATGAGGAATAATTTTGAGACATCAAATTTCAGAAAATGGTGTGGAAGTAAACCCTACAAAAATTCAAGTGATCGCTAATTTACCTCATTGAACAAGTATGAAAGAAATTAGGAGCTTTTTAGGACATGCTAGATTATACAGGCGTTATATAAAATTATTTTAACAAATTGCTAAGCCTCTATGACATTTACTCGAAGAAGATGTAATTTTTAATTTTGATAAAGAGTGTCTAAAAGCTTTTGAATTATTAAAAGAAAAATTTGTCACTGCACCAATTATTGTTTCACAAGATTGGGAAAACCTTTTGAATTAATGTGTGATGCTAGTGATTTTTCTATTAGAGCTGTTTTAGAACAAAATCATGATAAGATTATCCAAGTTATTTACTATGCATGTAGAACTCTTAATGAAGCACAAATTAATTATAGCATAACTGAGAAAGAGTTATTAGCAGTAGTATATGCTTTTGATAAATTTAGATCATACTTAATTGATGTTAGCAGTAGACTATTTATCTATTATGTGTTAGAAGTTGAGATATTTGATTTTTGGTTATATAAAATTATTTTAAAAAATTGCTAAGCCTCTATGACATTTACTACAAGAAGATGTAATTTTTAATTTTGATAAAGAGTGTTTAAAAGCTTTTGAATTATTAAAAGAAAAATTTGTCACTGCACCAATTATTGTTTCACAAGATTGGGAAAAACCTTTTGAACTAATGTGTGATGCAAGTGATTATGATATTGGAGTTATTTTAGGAGAAAAACATGATAAGATTTTCAAAGTAATGTACTATGCTAGTAGAATTCTTATTGAAGCTCAAATTAATTTTACCATCGTTGAGAAAAAGTTATTAGCAGTAGTATATGCTTTTGATAATTTTAGATCAAACTTAATTGGAATTAAGTGTATTGTGCATACTGATCATTCTGTTATTAAGTATTTAATGAAAAAGAATGATGAAAAACTAAGACTTATAAAATGGATTCTTCGTTTGCAAAAAATTGACTTTGAATTAATAGATAGGAAGGGAACTGGGAATCAAATTGCTCATCATCTATCCAGGCTTGAATTAGAAAAAGAATTTTATTTTGAAAAGAGGAATTGGTCAATGTTAATGAGTGGTGTGTTCCATGGTAAGCCGACATTGTGAATTTTGTTGTTAGTGATATTATACCTTATGGAATGACTACCAACAGAAGAGGACATTTATATCTTAAACTAAGACTTTTTTTCCGGATGACCCATTTTTATATAAACAAGGAAAGGATCTTATTATTTGAAGATGTGTGCCTTTAGAAGAAACTTATGAAATTATCCAAAAATGTCATAATTCTGACTTTGTGGGACATCTTGGTGTTGATAAAACAACATACAAAATTTTATAATATGGATTTTACTAGCCTATAATCTTTAGAGATGTTAACGTTTTCATCAAAACTTATGATCAATGTCAATGAGTAGGCAATATTTCTAGGAGGAATGAGATGCCCCGCAATTATGTGTTAGAAGTTGAGATATTTGATGTTTGGAGATTAGATTTCATGGGACCATTTATACCATCTTTCA
>NW_018165759.1:7666-14731 GCF_001263595.1 Phalaenopsis equestris | reverse complement strand
TGAGAGGAATAAACATATTTTGTAGATTTGGGATGCTGAGAGTAATCATAACTGACGGGAATAATGGATTCAAAAATGTAATAATGGAAAAATTATTAAAGAAATATCATATTAACCATTGAATTTCTACTTCTTATTATCCTCAAACAAGTAGTTTGGCTGAATTATACAATCGTCAAATTAAAAGAATATTGGAAAAATATGTAAATCCAACCAAAATGGATTAGTCAGCTAAACTTGACTATGCTTTGTGGGCTTATAGGACTGCATACAAAACTCGTATAGGAATTTCCCCATACAGACTAATATTTTGGAAAGCTTGTCACTTACCAGTTGAACTTGAGCATAAAATATATTGGGTGATTAAGGAATTCAATTACAATTTGAAAGATGCTGGTGAGAAAACCTTATTGCAATTGAATGAGCTTGAAGAGATAAGGAATGAATCTTATGAAAGTTCTAAGATTTATAAATAAAAGATGAAGATATGACATGATCAGAGGATTCTTACTAAAAATTTTGAGTCAGGGTGACAAGTTTTGTTATATATTGCAAGATTAAGATTAAGTAATGATTGGAAAAAATGTCTTCTTGGGAGAATGATTTGAAGAAGAAGGAAGAAGTAATGAGAAAGAAGTTTATTATTCAAAGTGTGCAACAGATGTATAATGGTTTCCTGACAGTTAGTATCGAATGAATAACGAAGAAAATCACTAAGATTGAGGCTCATGTGGCTTTAATTGAAGCGAGAGTGATGGATGTTAACACACATCTAGATCTTATGAGATGGAAGCTCAAGATGCAGTTTAGCCACGCTAGTTTTATAGAAGATGCAGACAAGGCAATGTATCTGAAGAACAAGTGGAGTGAATAAGATTCAACTAGAGTTATTAATCATCATCTGTTCTTTCAGATATACATTCCAAATGTTGAAGGAGAGACTAACAATAGGCCATAATTTGTTCCATCAAATAGAGAGTGGAATTAAGATTGTGATTTAGTGCTTATGTGGTTAGTGTTTGTTAATGTTAAGTGATTTAATATGTGTTTTTATGTTATTAAGATCTAGCATTATGTTTAGGAATTTTCTCATCAAAGACTATTTGGATTGAGAATTTATGTATTTGAAAGTGTTTGTAATTGTTTATGAATTAATCTAAGTGTTTTGTTTGTGAGAAATTTTGTGTTATTGTGTGTTGAATTGAATTAGTTTAAATTGGTGAATCTTGAGTAAGAGAAGAGATATGATGAGGGGAGGAAATAGTTATTTTGGTGATTTAAGACCATATAGGGTTGGTTGACTTAGGGTAGACGTGTATTTCACTTAAATCAAAAAAATTAAAAAATTTGTGCACTGGTGCCTAAGTGTCAAAACTCGCGCTTAAGTGCTGCCTAAACAGAGAGATAGGTGCCTAAGCGCTGAACCATTCGTGCTTAAGTGTCGGTTCATCAAAACCGGTCTGAGAACAGTTTTAAGTGAAAAATTGGACCGAAAACACCATTACCGAGTCTCGACTTCATCTCCTACCTTTGGTTTTCTTGATTTGGAGAGCTAGGGCATCATTTTAAGCGAAGAGTTCTTAGTGGTTTCAAGCCAAATTTGCTATATTTAATCTTGTTGAGCTAAGAGCTTCACTTGTATGCAAAAATTTTTTATTTTCACCAAGTATTTTGAGCACATTCATGAGCTACCCAAAAATCACTATTCATAGTGAAAATTTGAGAAAGTTTGATGGAAAATACATAGATTTGTTAGTTAAAGTTATCAGGAGTTTAATTTAGTGATTTGGAGTTGAATTTGGAATTTATTTTGAATTTAATACATTTTTTAGAAAATGACACCAAGAATGAAGAGAAGCAAGGGGAAGCACCATTTGATTCAAGTAAGTATGTCAGTTCGAGAGCTCAGGATCAATATAGTCATTCACTGCATTTGAGGAAGTTGATTCCTGGTCAATGTTTTAAAAGTTTAGGAGAAGTTGTGAAAGATTTAATTGTTCTCTGCCAGTGGGAGCGGTTCTGTTGTTTTTTTGTTGTCACAGCGATTTCTGTTGTACAGGAGTTCTATGAAAATCTCCCTGAGGCTAATGCAGAAGGATTCATAGTGAGGGGGAAGACAACACTATTTTCTCTTGAGGTAATTAATCAGTTTTATCATTTTTCACTGAGTACTTTGTGTTTTTATTCAAAATATTATCCTACTAAGGAGGAGCTAGATGAAATTATTTCATCTTTGACTACTGGAAGAGTAAACTTTGCTACTTCAAAGTTGGATGCCACTGCAAAGGCTTGACATTATTTCATTTCTGCTTGTCTGCTGCCTTTGAATCATTTGAGTGAAGTGACTCGAGACCGAGCAACCTTGAGCTATTGCATTTAGTAGTTCAAGCCTATTGATATTGGAGCTCTGATTCATAGATTTATTACCAGTTCTGTCGTTGTTGTTACTACTGCAGGTTTGGAATTCACATCCTTGATCATTTCATTATGCGAGAAGGCTGTAGTTAGATTTAATAGTCGGGAGGAGATATTACAGCCATTAAAGCTCATTACTAGTGTGAATGTGAAGTCCTATTCACATCATTCTATTTTTGGCTGGAAGGGTAGATTCTCTAATAGTTTTGCTGCCTCGACTTTGCGAGCTTCTACTTCACATGCTTCTACATTAAGGGGTCAGACTTCTGGATCTGATTCTCAGTTACAGCTTATGGAAAGGATATTGAATAATGTTATTTATACCAATGGAAAGGTATCAAACTTAGAACATTTTTCTGAGCATATGGATGGGTATATGAAGAGACGTAGTGATTATGATGGTGAATTCAACTTGGCTATGGAAAACCTTATGAGAGGTAACCAAAATGTTATAGGAAATCTTAACTACATTTTTTATCACCTAGATTGTAGGATCAAGGAGAACTTTGATCATAATGGAATAATTGAAGTAGGATTGGTGCAGGTGTTCAAGAAAAATGGATGGATTGATGAAAATTTGACTAATCAGTTCCCGTACCGACACTTCTACAATTTGTACATCCATTACCAGTCTTTGAGAGATATTAGAGGAGGAGAAAGTACTGAACAAAGTACGGAAGATGAAGCAGAATAATTGAAGAAATTGGACTCACTATTATTTTAAAGCAATTAGGTTTTTAATGTGATTGTGTGGATTTACTTTACCTTACTTTACTTTAGAACTCATTTAACTTTGATTGTGTCTATAGTTTTGTGTCAGCATTCTAGTATTGTGGCTTGATTTTAATGTTGAATTATAATTTAGTTTGCTTTATGTATGTGAAAGTGTGATTAGAAAAATGGATTTGTAAGAAGTGTATTTTCATATAAAAAAGTTAGTTTGGTGTTGTTTGTGAAAATGCTTGTTTATGAATTATTTTAAGATGAAAATTAATGTTCAAAAAGAAAAAAAGACTTTCGAGTGAATTGAAAGAAAGTTGAAATTTGAGAAAGATCAAAAAACGTGAATTTTTGGCCACTGGCACCGGCATGGGCACCGACAGCACCCTCGACCTGAAAACCACCCAAACACCTTAAAATTCACAAAAAAATACTTTGGAGTGAATTGAAAGAAAGTTGAAATTTGAGAAAGATAAAAAAAATGAATTTTTGGCCATTGGCACCGGCATGGGCACCGACAGCACCCTCGACCCGAAAACCACCCAAACACCTTAAAATTCGCAATTTGCAGAGTAAAAACACCATTTTTACCCTTTTTTGTCATCTTCAACCTCCAGTTTTTCACCTAGGGCTTACTATTGCTTGGATTTGAGGAGATTTTAAAACCATTGGATTTAAAGGGATTAGGAGATGAAGGAAGTTCGGATTTCATCTTCTCTAGATAAGAGCTACACTTCGAACTCAAAATTTTTTATTTTCACCAAGGATTTATCTTACATTACCGAGACCCAAAATTTTGAAATTTTTTAGAAGATTTAGATAAAATACTTTGATGAAAAGCTCTTACTTAGTAGATTTAAGTTTAAAACATTCTACATTGTGATTTTTGGAATTTTTGGAAATTTATTTGGATTTTATCAAATTTTCTTAGATTACCATGGCATCGAGAATGAGCAAGGGAAAAAGAAAGGTGGATTTTGATGAACAAAAGTTTGTCAACTACAAGACCAACATTTGTTTCAATAGTCTACTTGCAACTAAGAAAATAATTCTTGATTGAGGATTTAAAAATCTCAGTGGATAAGTCAAAAGATTAATCAATGCCCGACAGTGGGAGAATTTTTTTTACTTTATTGCCGAGTCTATTATTTGTGTAGTGATGGAGCTCTATGCCAACTTTAAAGAAACTTATAAACACTACGTGTTTGGTTGTGGGAAAATTGTAGAATTTACTCCAAGGAGAATTAATGAATTTTATAAGTTAGAGGATGTGTATAGTTGCCAGTATAAATCATTTTCTGTTACAAATGAAGCCTTAGATAAAGTTATTTCTTTTCTTGCTAATGGAAGAGGAGCTTAGAAGGTGAAGAATAATGTTAAGGTAAACTTTCCTCTTTCTATGTTAAATGTAGTATCTAGGGCCTGACACTACTTTATTTCTGGTAGAATGATACCAACAAATCATCATAGTGAGGTTACAAAGGATAGAGCCATCTTGAACTTCTGTATCCAATAGATGAGAAGGATAGATGTAGGCTCTATTGTTTATAGAAACACTCGTTCTATTGCTTTGGGAGATACTACCAATGGTTTAACACACCCTGTTGTTGACTTCACTTTGGGTTGAGGTTTAGTTTTTTCTCTTTAGTAGCATAAGTTCTAGCCATAGGACTTTACTGATGACTATTCCTAGAAAGCTAGAAAAGGAACCCTCACAATTTGAAACTCTAAACTCCTCTTTGCTCAACTTGAAGTTCCACATATTGGTCCTAACCTCTATCACTTAGTAGGTGGGGTCAGTATGGAGGATCTCAAGAAGAGACCCCATAGGACTGCTTCACTTTAAGGCTGACACTGGGTGTTGGTCTGGAGCTAGTTCACTCACTTACACTCACTATCACCTAGATTCACTTGCAACCCTAAACCAAAAATTGTTGACTTTGCTCCATTGATATTTTGGGAGACTCATGTAGATGGTCCCCTAGACCCACTAGCCCTAGGCTAGGGTTTAGCTAAGACCAATACATGATGGACTCAAATGGGGATTTCATTGGTCCATAGCTCACACATGGTGGTTGACACCCCAATTCTACCAAAAATATCCAACTTGACCTTTTGCCCCTAAATCCACCCAAATTACCTAAACACCCCCAAACCTTAAATTTGACCAAAATTCCCAAATTCACTGAAAATATCCAAATTTGTTCAAAAACCATCTCAAACTATTTGAAAATACCCAAATTGCCCAAAACCACCCAAACATGCCAAAGTACAAAATACCCTCAAATTTGTTAAAATAACAAAAATATCCTTGGCACGCTAAAATTTCCTAAAACATCCAAAATCACTTAAAATTTCTCCAAAATCAATTTGGACCCTTCAATTGAATCAAGTTTGGCCCATTTGACCATTTTGACCAAAACCCCCAATCTGCCTTTAAAGACCCAATTTCCCCAAATTCATCTTAAATGTTCATAAATTTGGCCCCAATTCCACTCAATTTCAATTCTAAACTCAAATTTATCTTTCATATGATCAATCTAAACCAAATCTAAGCCTAATTGACCCATTCTTTGAGCTACATTTTGACCCAAGTCAAACCCCCAATTTTGGCCCTATGACCGAACCCCACCATATTGAACCCCATGGCCAACTCAATTTGCCCCAATTTGAATCCAAAACTCTTCATAACAGCCCTCCACATCAAATTGGACCTTCAATTGTCCTTGTTCAAGCCTCAATTTCACTCAATTTCAACCCACATTCAAAATCCCAAATTAGCTATGTCCCCAAATTTCACCAATTTGAATGCCTTAACCCCAAAATTAGCACCCAATTGATGTTGAGAGCTCTTCATGACATTCATATAGACCATTTTCAATCATCAATTTTGACTTAGCCCAGCCTTAGCCCAATCTAGACCCAAGTCTAACCCAATACCCCCGAATTGACTAAATGCCCAAAATCTCTCAAATTGAACCTCCAAATCAATTCAAAATCACTACAAATCTTTTCTAAACTCCTCATGACAATAATTTACACAATATTTACCAATAAATTGAGCTCAATGTCATGGCTAGCCTAAGAATATTTACTGATAAATTGAGCTCAATGTCATGGCTAGCCTAACCCAAACCCAACTTCTAGCCATTTTGACCCAACTGAAAAGTTCCAATGGGCATTAGAGCCTTCACCAAAATTGACTCAGCATGCTTTAGCACCCAATTCCCAACCTTGGGCTCCACAAGGAAGCCATGGCTATAAATGGAGCTATCCATGGCCAAGTAAGAGAGTGCTTGAAACATTGGGGAAAGTCTGTCAAAATCTCACCCGAGCCTCTCCAAACCGTCCCAAGTGCAATCCCCTTGCTCTCAGCCACTCATAGCCACACCACATAGCCAATTTCTTCACTTAATTTTGCCCTAAAACTAGGACAGATCTCTCCACTCCACCATAGTGTACCAAAATTCAATTAGTTGTGCACACACCATCCCCACTATAAAAGAAGTTGATTCCCCATCAAAGCTCCCTCTAAAACAGCCACTAACCTAGATTTAAACTAACACATGAAATCCACCTTGATTGAAATCATATTTAGACAATTCACCAAGGATTGAAACTTCATCCGGAGGTTTGTTGGATCCAATCAAAGCTACTGCAACCATCTGATTGAGGCCTACCCTCTCAGACAAAGGTATTGAGCTCTAACCCTTGCCAACAAACCTCCGCATGAAGTCTTAAGTAGATGAAGGTTTAGATAATGGCTTATTTCATATTTTGATTCTCCATTCATAATGGCTTGATTTCATATTGGATTAACCATATATATGTGTTTTTCTTGAGTATATGAAGGTTTAGAAACAAATCCCATGCAATTTGGTTGAGTCTAGACAAAGATCTTAAGGTTTTAGTGTGAACGGCTTACGGGTT
>NW_018165759.1:0-7656 GCF_001263595.1 Phalaenopsis equestris | reverse complement strand
GACAGACTCTTGGTGCGTGACCCGCAGGCCGTGTGGCAGCTGAGGTGGATGTCAGCGATGAATGGGAGCCCGCCGCGTGTGAGTTTGGAGCCGCCGTAGGTTGAGTTTGTGTCACGTAGGATAAGTAGAAAAAAATGGATTTTCTGAATTATTTTAAATGTCTAAACTTCAAAAATCCATATCATTCTCTAAAAAAATCATTAAGATAAGCTAAAAATACTCTCTTGCTCAGTGAACAAAGGAGAATATTGTGGACTAAAAATTAAAAATTATTTTCTTATTTCTTGATTTTTAATGAATTAAATATCCTCTGGAGTACTTTTATTCATTATGATCAAACATTGTTCACCATGACTTGAAATTTTGAGGGCTTGTTCCTCATGACAGAGGCTATGTCCTCTGATTTTTTCAAGGTTAGAGGGCATCTATATGCTTCTAGCCCTAATTTTAAAGCAAAATTGACTATTTTCGCTATTTTAATTATATAAATCAAAATATCATTTGGAAATATATGGGAATAATTTTAGTAGGCTTCATGTGGTCAAATAAGTCTAGGAAAAGTATCATGAGTCTTGAATTATCTTGTAAATTTCTATATTTAATTAAGTGTAACTATCTTGTGCTAATTAATGTAAATTATATACTTATAAAAAATTGACAAAATCAATCCCACATTGTTCATAAAAATCATGTTTATTCACTGTACAAATTTAAAAATTATTTGAATATGTTTAAGTACAAAAATAATTATATTAAATTAAATACAATTTGAAAAACTATGAAAAGTGGTTTTCGGAGTTGCTTGTGATCAGAGGTACTTAAAAAAACTAAAAATTACTTTTTATAAAAATACTTAATTTTTTAGTTTTATTTTGAATTTTAAAATAATACTTAATGTTTGAGTTTTATTTTGAATTTTAAAACAATTAAAAGTAATTAAAGATCTTTAAAAATCAAAAATATTTCAAAATGTGTCTAATTACTCTCTAATCACTTGGGACTAATTAAAATATTTTTCCTAATTTTCCTAAGTTAAAAATAAACTTTAAAATGCCATTGAAATAATTATAATAAATTAATTAAAAAAAACATGAAATTTTGTCTAAGTATTTCTCTAGCCTAGGGAAACCTATAGTAATTTTCTCATGAATAAAAAACTTTATTTTGGCAAAGTTAAATGAATCAATTTCTAAAAATCTTATTTTTTGGGTTTAAATAAATATTTAAATTAAACTAAATTTTGAGAAGCCCACAAATTCTCCTCTAACATTATAATTATCTCATGGGTATGACATTCTAAACCCTCAAAGTCATTTGGGTTATATTTAATGAGTTATGAAGTGAAGTGCCCCAAGGGCAAAGTAGTCATTCTAGACTTTGGTGCCTTAATCAAAATTTAGGATTAACCAAGGGAAAATGGGTAATTTTGATCTTAATAAATGTGTTTAGATGATTGAAATACAATGGGATTAAATGGTAGAAACTCACTCACCACCCTTGCACAACATCAACAAAATCATAATACTCCTAATCTTCATGACTTGGAAGTCAACTAAGATCAAATGATTCTTAAGTAATGGTCTTAAGTCAGAAAGATAATAATTTATTTTTCTTAAGCCCAAAGTTGAGGATGGTTTTGACTATTTGATAAGAATGCATATCACTTAGATCAAAATTTTGATAATCACCATTCCACCTATCATGATTATTAAAGGCTTAGTAGTAACCTAGGCTCGATGTCTAAACTCAATTGATTGGATTTAGAAGGTGATATGATTGGTGATTAACATCTTTAAACACTACATGCCTGACTTTAACTATGGGCACCATAATATTTAAATGAACTAAACTTGCCTTAGGGGCACCCACTCACATAACTATTAAACGAAACATCAATTGATTAATTGGGTATCTTATATTTGGGATAATTAAATTGTCAAGTTTTACTGAGCAACGGGGTAGTCACATTTTGACCTTGGATGATTAATGGAACAATAAGATAAGTCCAAAATGAACTCGGAATATTTCAAGAGAACTTCGAAGTGATCTAGGGTGATGCCTCGAGCACTTTGAAATCTTCAAAGTGATCTCATTGAAAAGTTCTATCCTTTTGACCTCTTTGAAGAAAATATTCTCTGATTTTTATCGAGAGTTTCTTAGGTAACTTTAGTTATCTAAGATATAATTAACTATAGGGGCTTGCCCTTATAGGAAGTTTTTCCTAACCCAACTTTATATAAACCCTATTTAATTATTCATATTAAACAGGGGAACTTGTTGGCAAATAAAATGGCTTCACAGACCAAACGGATGTCATATATTTCTTAATTTATTTGATTGAGACTCACCTTCAAGTCTCGTGTTTATCTTTCGGGATAGATACAGGGTTTGAGGTAAAGTGTTCTTTCATTTAAACTATGAAAAATATGGGGTCTGTTTGATTTCATATTTCTCTAAACATTTTTTTATATATATGTAAATTAAATGTCTTTCCGAAGCGAGCAACTCCATAACCAAAAATACTGCCGACACCTGCCCTGATCTTCACACTATGTGAACAGGCAGGAGTTGATTTTAGAATGGATGAGGAGAGGATTGAACCTCTAAAACCTATTGAGCCTCCAAATATTAAGACTTATGAATCTCATGTTGGTTGGAGATCTGGAAGTAGGAGTAGGGATATTCCTTCTACTTCAAGTACCACTACTTCTAGTGCCCCTACTCTCTAGGAACTTATGGAGCAGATGATCATCAACAGGGAGATATCATTAGAATGGAAAGTAGAATGGAAAATATGGAAGCCAGAAATGCACACAATGATTATTTGGCAAGACAAAAGTTTGAATATGATGCTGCCTATGATGATGCAATGGTCAGTACATGAGGGGTGACCACTCAGTTCAGTTTCCTACTCACCCTGTTATTACCCCTATCAACAACAAAATTTGGATGTGGAAGAAGAAGATGATGATTGGTGATGTTTTAGTTTGATTTTTTTTAGTTTATGTTTGGTTGTACTTTATTGCTGTGACTGTTTGTTTTTAGAGTGTGACACTTTGCTTTATTTTAAATATTATGTTGTATTGTGAATAATAGATTTGTGAAACTGTTTTACATTGGAAATCATTTTAGTATTGTTGTTAGTTTTTAGTACTTTGTTGAATGTATTTGTAGTTAACTCTTTCTCAGCAAATTTTTATATGTATTATGTGTTATTTAATGTTTTAAGTCTTGTGGCTTTTCATATTAGCATCTGTAATATTTTAGGGTTAAGTTTCAATATCAGAACCTTCAACAGGTAATTCTTTTCTTCATGTATTAAATGTTTTCTTTCACCCTTTATATTCTTTCAGTTTTTCATGCTAAATCTTTTAAAAATTTAAGTTTGTGGGGAAAGAAAAATTCCTTTTTAAAGAAAGAAACTTAATTTTTTTTGTCCTCAATTAACTATATTTTCAAAATTTTTAAAATTTAACATGACTGAGGTAGAGCTCATAATTCACCTTCTACTAGTACTTCTAGGTCTTCTACTTCTAGAACTTCTACCTCAACTGCTACTGAGCCTCTATCTGATTTCTAAGAGGTATTGAGTGAGAGATATTTCAAGCACCAGAATAATATGTTTATGATGTGGTGTCGTATGCAAGATATGGATGACAAATTTGATCATATGATAGATTATGTTCGAAGGAAGAGTGATTATGATGCAGGTTATGATGAAGCATTAGTGAAATTCATGAAGGGAAATCAATCAGTTAAATTTCCTACATTCCCTGTATTTAAACCTTATGAGAGACAAAAGTTTATGGATGAAGATATCCCCTTTGATTTTGATGATGAGGAGGAGGAGGAAGAGGATTAGACATTATTTATTATTTTGTAGTGGTTATGTTTTTTCAGATCTTTCTCATGATGGACTGTTGATGCATGTTTTATTTCTCTATGTACTTTTATTTGTAATGCTACATTTTCTCTTGCTTATTTAGTTTGCTTATGTGTTAGAGTAGTCTTTTACATTGCAAAGTTTCATAATATGAATGTTGTGATTTAGATTTTCTACTACTCAACACTTGTTTTTATTAATTGTACCTGTACTATTTCCTTGCTTAGAATTTTTAAATTTATCTCATTCTTCATTTGTATTATGAACTGTATTGCTTTAAATAATTAAGAATTTAAGTTTGGGGGAAGGGAGAAAAAAAAAATTTAAATTAAACCTTATTTTTCATAAGTAAATTATAATTTTAAAAATTTTTTTAACATAACCTGTGGTATGTTAGGATAGCTTTAGATAACTATATTTTTGATTTTATAAATGTCATAGTAAACTTAAGTAAGAGTTTTTAATAATAAATTTTAGTTCTAGAGTTAAGGTATTTAGTATAAGAGTATAAGATTATTTTTTTACTATTTAAAGTAAAGAAAATTGTATTTTTGAAAATATTAAGGAATTTAAATTTTTATTTAAAAGGAAAGAAATGAGACTATATTGAAAAATCTTTTTAAAACTAATATACATTTATTTGGTAAGGAAACGTGAGAAGTTTTTAACTTTAAGAAGAGGATGGTGAAGTTAAAAATCATTAAAGGCTATCCAGATATAGTAATCCTCACATAAAAAAAAGAAAAGAAAAAAAAAGATTGAAAATGATCCTGAAAATAAAAGAAAAGAAAAAGAAAGAAAAGAAAAAGATGTGAGGAGAAGCTTGAGGAGAGCCATAATTAAAAATTTGCTTCACTTGAATAAACTTAAAGAAGAAGGCTTGGCTACATTTTCTAAACTTATATTTCAGTATTACCAGATTTACTAGTAAAGTTTCATGAAGTTCAATTTCATATGGATATTCTAAGTGGATTTAATATGAATAATTTGCAATTTTCCTTGAAAGAATAAAGAATCAAAAATCTTAGACTTGTTTGCTAGATATTCTTATACCTTTAGTATTAACTGGAGTTATTTTACATTTTTCTTAAGTTATGTTATTGTATTTAGTGTACTAAAAGATAGAAATCTAAACGTTAAAATCTTTGTCATGAGTCATATTTTTACGTAGTAAAGGAGCTACTTGAGGACAAGTAACATTTAAGTTTGATGGATTTTGATACATAAAAAATATATGCATTTTTAAACATATATTTTATACTCATTTTTGGTGATATTGCACTTTAAAGGATGGTATTCTTCATGTTTTATTGCAGGTTGTTAATTTTTAGGACTTGGAGCAAAAAAGAAGCAAAAAGGATGAAATTTAGAGTCAAAATGGAGTTTTTTGAAGAATTTTTCAGCACCGACGAGGCTAGACTAGGCACCGATGGCGCCATTTGATAGAGAGCACGGTCTAATTAAATGTCCACTGGTGTCGACGACGCCAGTGTAGGTGCAAGCCCTATTTTAGAAGATTCAACAAATTTGAATAATTTTTGAAGAGTTTTTGAATGCATCTATTGAAAAACAGACCTTAGGCTCTATTTAGAGTCGAAATTGATCAGAAAAGACCTCTCTTCGCGCCCCTTTGCACCCTTTAACCACTTTCCACTATGTTCCACGCTATTCCACATTCCATATAGCCACTTAGAGTCCATTAGTCATTTATTTTCTTTATAGTTTTGAGTTTTGTTGTGAGTTTAAGTGTTAATTCTTCTTTAAGAGTGTTGGAGAGGGAGAGAAGTAAGAGATTTCTTCTTCCTACATTTCCTAAGAGATGCTACAAGGGATTTGCTTTGAGAAAGAGTTTCAAATAAGTTTTGTTTGTTTATTATTATTGTATGAACTTTCTCTTATATATAAAATTTTTGTTTTGTTATATCTTTCTCATGAAGTCTGAGTAGTTTCTTTTATATTTCTCCCTACTCTGAGATATGGTGAACCTACTTTGAGATATGGTGAAATGAAGAGATAATTTGGATGTGCTAATGTTAAAATATAAAGCAAATTGTGATGGTTTTTTCAACTCTGTTCTTATTTTACTTTTCAATCTGGCTAATTCAATTGTTAAAATATATTGTGAAAAATATGATCCAGGAAATGGAGTATGAGTTCTACAATAGAGTGAGAATCACATTTAATTCCATGAAAGAGTATTTCATTCGTGGAATTAAGTACAAATAAATATGGAAATATACTTTGTTGGGTGTAGAATTGGAGATTTTAGGGTGACAGACTAAAATCTCTAATTCGGTCTTAGTGTTTAGGAACTAAAATGAGCGTTAGCCTTCAGGGGAAGGGAAGTGGGAGCTCTGGAGTGAGAGCCAGTATCCTCCTCGCCTATCCACGGATTAAGGGACTAAACCTGAGATTAGACAATGATTTTCTATAACACTGAATAAGGGTAAAGAATTAAAATTTCTCCTATTTGGTACAATTCATATTTAAACCATTTATCTCTTCTCATTTTACCAAAAACTCATGGTAATGGGCAAGATGTTTTTTCATACTAAAAAAATTCATCACATAAACTTAGTTTAGTAGTTATTGTTTTAAACCTTACATTTAAACTTTGTTAGTAGTTAAAAATTTAGTTATGATTGTAATTTTGTTTTGTTTCTTTGAACTTCTTAGTTAATTTATCATTTTAAATTTAAACCTTCATCGTGGGATCAATATTTGGTACTTAAATAGAAAGTCTTATATTATTTATTAACAATATGTATACTTGCGTAGAATCTCAACATTAATTGCTTAAATTTCTTATTTATAATATATTGAATCAAGCTTTTGGCACCATTGCATAGCGAAGTCAACTATATAATTTTTATCTACTTCCATGCCATTTTTAAAGATTTTATGCTCAAGTACAATTGCTCCTGCAACCATAAATTGACATTTTTTCCCAATTTAGCACAAAATTGATTTTTTCACATAGTTCCAGAACTTTTTCTAAATTATTTAAACATAATTCAATTGAAGTTCCGAATATAGAAAAATCATCCATAAATACTTACATTCCATGTTCAATTAAATTACTTAAAATTGACATCATACATCTATGAAATGTCGCAAGTGCGTTACATAGTTCAAAAGGCATTCTACGAAAAGCAAATGTTCCATAAGGGCTTGTAAATGTTGTTTCTCTTGATCCTCTGGAGCAATTAGAATTTGGTGGTACCTGGTATATCCAACTAGAAAGCAGTAATATTTTTTTCTAGTCAATCTATCCCACATTTGGTCCAGAAAATGGTAAAGAAAAATGATTTTTTCTTGTGGCCATATTTAATTTTCTATTTGTCTATACAAATTCGCCAGCTAGTAACTTGTCTTATTGGAATTAATTCATTTTTCTCATTTACTTCAATTGTGACTCCTCCTTTCTTTGGAGCCTTTCTTTGGAACACAGTGAATCGAACTTACTCAAGCACTGTTTGAAATACGATATATAATTTCAGCGTCTAAACATTTTAAGATCTATTTTTTAACAACTTCTTTCATTATTGGGTTTAATCTCATCTGAGGATCAGCTTTAGGTTCATATTGTTCATCTAATAGAATCCTGTGCATACAAATTGAAGGACAAATTCCTTTAATATTTATTAAAGTCCATCCAAAAGCCTTTCTTATATCTTGTCAACATTTATACTAATTTTTGCTCTTGAATTTCAATTAAATTAGAAGATATAATAATAGGCAATGTATATGAATCTCCTAAAAACATGTATTTT
>NW_018165758.1:178870-207729 GCF_001263595.1 Phalaenopsis equestris | reverse complement strand
TTTTTCTTAAAGCACATAATTTGATTACCAAAGACTAAAATACCTTACAATGTTTAAAAGAAACAAGGCGGGTAAATGCCAATTACTTTGAACATATATAATTTATTTTTAATGAAAGTATAAGTTGGCTTCTTGTAACTACAGTTGTAGCCTGATAATCAGGTCAATTTGATAATAAATATTATTGTTTATTAAAAATTTCATAAACGGCAAATGCTCATCTATTTTAAAAATCATACACACATGATGATTTAACTAAATGAAAAATATATTATATATATATCAACCAAATAATCCAAAAAAAAAAAGTTAAGACTACACATTATGATACAGGTAACATGTGTTGGATCTATTTAAGACCCATTTAACATCACTTTTATTTTATATTTTTATTTTCATCTACTTTAATTTTTAAAAACTTGTTTGTTTAATATAATTTTAATATATTTATATTTTTTAATTTTAAAATCAAACCCTCTTTATAATTATTTTTGAAAACAACTATAATAACCAAACAAATTTTCATCTAAATCATAACATATACAAAAAACATAATAATAATAATAAATAATAAAGTTCAAATTAAAATATATATTGAGTTTATCAGTGTACCACTTTATTAGAAAAAATGATAATAACTCAAAAAAAAAAAAAAACCTTATTAAATACATACATGCACTTGAACATGAAAAAAATATTGCATCAGGACTCCGCACGTCCGCCTAATAAAATTAAGCCACGTGAAGATGACAGAAAAAAAAAAAATAAATCGGTCTGGTAACAGAGGAATATTCCCCTCGCGTTATTCAAGTGTTATTGTATGTCATTCAGGTGTTGCTATTCCCCTCGTGTTATTCAAGTGTTATTGTATGTCATTCAGGTGTTATTGTGTTTTGAGAATATTTCTGATGTTATAATAACACATTAACACATCAAAAATACTTGAATAACACAACACTTGAATAACAAATGAATAACACGGGAGGAATATTCCCTTGTGTTAACCGGACATTTTTTTTTTTCTGTCACCACCACATGGTATCATTTCATTGGACTCTGCATGTAACTCTATGTGTAGAGTTTGAATATTCCCTTGTGTTAACCGGACATTTTTTTTTTCTGTCACCACCACATGGTATGATTTCATTGGACTCTGCATGTAACTCTATGTGCAGAGTCCTGATGCAATATTTTCTCCTTGAACATACACACAAAGATATTATTAACGTAGATTTATATAATTAACAAGTGCTATTAAAGAAATAATAACAAGATCTTGTTTCTTGAAAGGGTACATTGACGCATACCTTACATATACCATACGTTCTGCTGAGAAATGTGTCTTGTGCAGTATGTAATGTCAACCCTTGACGAGCGGCTTGGACAGATTAGAAAATAATATGCGGTGTTTGGATAAGGTTTACGAAATTCCGTTGGTAATAATACAATCTCAAATGTACATCATATTAAAACTCAATGTGAAAAACGTCTTATTAAACATTTTGTCTGATTTTATAGAATGAATACCTCAAATTAAATATACAAATTAAATTCTTTCAATACAACAACAGCAGCAACAAGCCATCGTCCAATTAAGTGTGGTCTGCCACATGAATCATTTTTTTTCTCCAATGAGTTATATTGAGTTTCATATTTTAATTTAATTTTAATAAATTAAGAATATTTTTTTCTAAAATATACCCATCTTTTTATATTTACCTCTACCATTCTTAACATCAAATCTAAAGCATCCTAACCGGATCAAGTGACCAGCGTTTAATGCGAACAAATCATCTAAGACGAGTCTCTCTAATCTTATCTACCATTGGAACTACACCAACCCTTTCGCGGATATATTCATTCCATATTTTCTCTCTAAGGTTCAAGCCACTAGACCACCTAAGCACAAATAAAAAAAGTACTCATCGCTTCTAGGAGCCAGCATTTGATTCAGATAAATCAAAAGATGCTACTTTAGAAAATCAAGCAAATCAAATAAAATTATGAGTAGGACCAAACTAGCTAAAATAGATGGAAACAAACCAAACTAACCACAAAAAAAAACCAGCAGCAACTCATTTCAATGCAATTAATGCCACCAAACTTGTACACGAGTAAACAGTGATCTTCTATGGGTTCATATAATTCAACCCCAGCTCATAACCAACTTTGATGGCATTCAATTTTATTTCGAGCTGAGGCAAATCTGGTTTACATGATAGCTCAAACTATTCAACACTAGATTTCAATTTTAATTTCAAATAAAAAATAA
The DNA here is from genome assembly GCF_001263595.1 of Phalaenopsis equestris. Taxonomy (NCBI): domain Eukaryota; kingdom Viridiplantae; phylum Streptophyta; class Magnoliopsida; order Asparagales; family Orchidaceae; genus Phalaenopsis; species Phalaenopsis equestris. The sequence continues at coordinate 205,457 of NW_018165758.1, read as the reverse complement.
AAACAGTCTCAAATTACAACTTGAGCTATCCTACCCAACAAACATATACACAACATTTCAATCCGATCAGTAACTGGCTAAATCCTATCCAAGTTCAGCTTAATTTATTTTTTATCTGAACACAAGTTGGATCGGGAGTCGGCGATTTTAAAGATTTGTGCCGAACAATAAAAGAGAGACAAATGCAGGAATTGATTCATATTATCGAATCAAAAAAGTTCATTTGCTATAGGATGAGCGATTAGATTGCAACAAGATGATTACGAAGAAAGACCGTATATATCTTTTATAGTACATTTAGACCGGTCAGTTGGACAGCCCATGCATTGCCTTGAAATGGAAAATTTCAAATCATACACCACATCAAGGCCGCAATTAATTACGAGATTAAAAAAAAAGGAAAAGAAAAATCAAATTTTGCTAGCAATGGCATCTACTGACTGTTCCAGCTCAAAATGGAAGAACAAAAACTAAAAAAAAAAAATTTAAAATGATATGATATTTTTGGGTATTAGAAGAAAGAAATATTTCGACCTTAGTTCTTTCACCATCCTCCCCGAGATATTGACCTGACAAAAAGATGAGCAACGTCAAGAACTGAATATGTATATATAATTACCCTTTTTTATAGTTACGTTCAAAATTGTATCTACTTTCAGAGGGAATAAAACAAGTCCAATTAGATTTACATAAATGTGATCTACTTGTTTTCCAACAGGGAAAAATTGCAGCAAAATAGAAATGGAATGCTGAAATAGTCATACAAACATTAGTTGACTAATTGAATTCTAAGTAATTGCGTTCTGACAAGCAGACGAATGAGAAATGGTGGGATAGTTTTGCTAAAGCAGTTAAAAACAAATAGAAGGCAAAATTATACATGCATACCTGTTAGTATATCCACTGGAAAGAAAATTGGAATCCCTGAATCGTTGAAATCCTCGTTGCCCGTCCATCTGCCTGCTCCAGAAATCAACCCTCCCACGTGATCGAGGTCTGTCCAATAACTCCATGTTCCTTGAATCATCTGAAATACCAGACTGAGAAGGTGACCTATCTGCAGAGAAAGGGATCCTACCTGATCCAGAACCAGGCCTGAAATCAATGGCACCCCTTTGACCAAATCGAACTTTGTCATCCAACTCGCTAATCAGGCAGTAGAGCTCCTTCTCCCTTTGGCTTATCTGCCCGCACAAAGTGTTTATTTCTTCAGTAGAACTTAGTGCAGAGTCAAGATCAACTTTTCTCTTAGCAAGTTCCTTCTTTAAAAGATCAATCTCTTCCTTAAGAACCTTTTCTTCATCTGTTTCAGGCCTGAAACGCACAGAAATGGACTGAGGCATAAGTTGGCAATGCCAAGAAGGAATTCAAGTAAACAAATCAGACTCAAAAGAGGAGTATAAATAACAGGAAAAAAAAAGCTATGTTGTGAATGAGATAATACATCAAACAATACTAAGTATCGGAAATACAAAAAAATTTCAAATTTTAAACATAGAGAAGGATGCCTCAGCAATTTGTTGTTAGAAGAATGCCTAACTATTATGCGGAAGGGTTATGAATAGGGAATACAATAAACTAAAAAGAGAATAAGGGAATTAGGAACTGCAAGTTACAAAGATTTACAGTCTGGCAAATATTTGTCATCCACAAAAGAGGAATGAGTATCCGAGCAGCTAAGCAAGAAGCCACAAATGTTGCAAAAAATTATATACTCACTAGGCCTTTCCAAAACCCTAGTAAGAACACTCCTAACAAAAAAAAGAGAAAAATTGAATCTTTCTAAACAAATCAAAGAGAAGATGACATGAGCCAATAAATAAAGATAGTTAAATTGAGGCCTGAAAAATAATTAATGTACCATATCAAATGATTGAATAAAATTAATCCACTAAATCAATTACATCAGCAGGAGCAAATGCTCAAAATAACAAAAATCCAACAATAAAAACAAATGACCAAGCCCAAATCTAGATTTATTTCAAAGTAAAATTTATTTATTTATTTGCATTTTAATTTTCTATCTTCGAACAATATTTTGGCTAAGCCTTAATATATTTTACATGATGAGTCCTATTCATAGCATTTCAAACCACTTCAGGTGTTTAATGGTCAAAAAAACCTTCTCTCCAAAATTTCCCCCTTGTTTGACATGAGGGTATTCCAAGTCCCTTATAATGCCTATAAATATGGGCTAATATGTATTATATCTTTTAGTTTTGAATCAGAAATTAGCAAAGAATCAAAATTCTCCTTGCTTAGCTTATGGTGGCTTCAAGAGTTTGTTTTTTTTTTGTTTTTTTTGGGGTTAAAAATAAGGTTAATTAACCTTTCCAATCTTAGGTTTATTACTTCTCAATAAACAAATCTTCTAAACCTTCCTTATATTATCATCTGCATCCTAAGCATCCTCTATGACCAACATCATCCTACACCATATAGCCACTCCATACCTCTTCCTATAGCTCTCAGCCAATTCAAGTGGCAATGCCAAATAATCTTACTCCGTACAACTCGATATTCCTTAAACTCCACATTGTATTAAACCCTCTAACTCAGCAAGTTTACATCTTAAGTTAACAATCCACCAACATTTAAAAATTATGCAGTTGAGTTTTGAGACATTTTTTTATCCATGTGGCAAGGTTGAGCCTCAAGATGTTTTAAGTGTAAGACTCAGAATAAATAAATAATGCGAAGCAGTATTTTATTAAGTTCAAAGTAAGAAGTAACATGTTATAATTTAGACGTCATATTATAAAGAAAACGTTATACAAATATCAAAGTTAGACATAATAACAAAATAATTTAAAATAAGTTCGATGCAATTCTTCTCTATCACAATTCTAAAATAATATTTCTAAATTCAAAAGTAACCATCATTTTTATCACTTAATAAGCCTTGATTACAATCATCAATACAACAATTTACTTTCTCCATTCCCTTATCCACCATTGCATTTATGTTCTCTTATTTCTTCTCTTCATAAATCTCAATCACCTTCCTTTTATTTAACCAATATTAATCTTAAAGAATATTTATTTTTAAAACAATAACTAATAGTAACAACTTCAATTACATCTTCAGTTTAGTATTATCTGAAAAAGCACGGAATATTTGTTTCTATGTGCACCTCATCAGAATTGAGGTGAGATAGACGTCTCATTATATGAAGCGCAAAACTCATTGTGGATTAAAAATAAAAAGCATTAAGATAGGCTTTTATATTGCACAATTTTAAAACATACTACATCCATTCATTTCCATCCATTAACCCAACTTAAAACCCATTCCTAAATTGATCTTCTAAATAAGCTAAAACCAGCCTAAACTAAACTAGTATTAGCATTCCTTCCACTAAACCCCTCATCTTTACACCATAAAATTCAAGATCGCGTCTTTAGATATAAAACTAAAGAAGCATAGCCATTTCTAGTCATTTATCTCATCTAAAGGCCACCCAACGTAATCAATAACCCACTATGAAAGTTCCTGAAATGGATAACTTCATACCCTTCTATAATTTCAGCTCAAAAAATCCCTAGTTCAACAGTATTTCCATTTTGCAGAAAATAAACCCACTCATAAATTTCTTTTACTTTTCCTCTCAATCATTGTTTTCCCTCCCTCAGAAATCTACAAATGTCCCCTTCGAGAGAGTTTATTTTGTAGAAATTACACAGAAGTGAAGTTTATCATTTGAGTGATTTTCTTTGTTTTCACCATAATATTGGAGTGTTAAATATTTCTTTAGTGTCCCTTTTTCTTGCAATAATTGGATTATAGATGGCCTTGAAAGAGCTTTTTGCCCTTTCATGGAAAAATCAGTGAATATAATGGTCATCATAGCAGATGTTTAAGAATAACGTTATCCACAAATACCATAAACCTTTCTTCTTAAACTCTTCTGAGTGAGAAGAATTCATTTAAAGGTGGTAAATTCTCTCAGATTAAAATTCTAACAGGAATTTGATCAAAATCATTACTAAGTTCTACAAGAAACTCAAAAACCCTTTCTTTTTAGAACCATGGCTTTCTTGCAACACTTCATCTTGAAATTTTAATAATAATCTAGTTCTAGCTAAAAAGCCATTATTGTATTAAAACTTTCAATGGCAAAAAATTCCTTTGTTTGGTTATTTAGATTTTACTTTAGAGTTCAAAAATGAAAGTGTAATTTATGACTTCTAAGTACGGTTGTTTGACTGAATTGTAAACATCTCGCACAAATATGAATATATATAGCCCAATAATTTCAGTAATCATAGTGTTTCATAATCATGTCATAATCATGAAATTTGTTTCGTCCCAAAGTGCAAATTTGAGTCTTTCGACTCTATAAGAGAATCCATAAGAAGAAAATTTTCTTTCCTTGAGTAAAGTTTTCACAAATTGAGACCACTTCATGTGGTTTCTACCATTCAATTGATACGAGGCAAGCAGCTCATTGAGCTCCTTTTTCCATATAATTTTCACCATTTATAATGGTCTTTTTGAAAGAAAATAACAAAATCAAACATAATGAAGATAAAATCGAAAGATAAGAGCAAAAGATGAAAAATAAAATCATAATCTTACTCTGATATTATATAGAAAAGAAGTGGCTAGAAAAATTTAGATTGCTCATCCTTTCAATAGATATTTATACACAAAATTATATATAAAAATAATAAACAATTACAATAACAAACAAAAAAAATCCCCTAATTCGCTTGTCGTTTGATATATTTATAAATTGTTGATTGATGCTACAAAGGCGATTCAAGGGCTCTTTCTTTTGTGTTTCTGTACATGAATCAATGGTAGAGGCACTTCCTTGTAGGCAATGAATCTGTGGCAACTACTGCCGATAAGAGGAGATTTACTCAATATAAAAAAGAATTACAGAAAATTATGGAGATGTGAAAAATTATAAAAAAATTGACAAGAGAACAGACACACTCTTATGTCTGGAGAATGGAGAGCGGTTTATGATTAATTCTTTGGTTAGTTCACCATCAGACGCTCCATTTTTAGAATCAATAGATGAATCAAAATATTCATAAATTGTGGGGAAGCTTTGAACTCCTAGATGCACAAATAAAAAATATTAAACAAAAGAATGTGCTTCAAGTGATTACATATAATCACAAAAGCTATTTTCTTCTAAGTCAATAATTTATAATATTTCCTATTTAATGTATATACAATTCCTTTTTGTTTGAATTAAAGAAAGTCAACAAACTTTATGTTTGTGTAAGTCAAACACATATGAAAGCAATAAAACTATGTATTGAACATTATGTGCAACCCATTAATTTGATTTGATGTTAGTGGATATTAGAAAGTTAATTTAAGTGAAAAGTACTATAAAGAAAACTTTAAGGTTAACTAGCTATCAATACAATCATAAATTTATTCTTAACATGATGAAAAAATATACTACTGGTGTGAAATTTGTAAGACCATCGAGGACGCCATCAACATTGCATTTGAAGAAGATAAAAAGAAGTGGAGCAAATTTTTATATCATCGACAATAGATAGATCAAATTGGATATTATCTTAATCCATTTTTTTTTACAAGAATAAGTTATTCTTTCAACTTATGTTAAGGAAGACAGAGGTAGACCTAAAGGCTTGGGCATATTGTGTAAAAAATGATCTTAATATATTAAAATTAAATGAAAATATGACACCCATTAGGATGCAATGGAGAAAAAGGAATCATGTGGCCAAACCCACTTAAGTGGGATAAAGGCTTGTTATTGTTGTTGTTGTAGTTGTTATAACAAGTTTAAGATACAATAAAAAATGCACATTTGGTAATGGATTAAGAACGTTTTATTTATAATCATGCTAGTGGTCAATTGTAACTAAATACACCATCCATAATAGAGATAAGAAATCTTCTGGTGCGATTAACTAAAATTCTTATATAATTTTGAGTATCTAATTAGTTAAATTTATTCTTTAACATGATACTATAATTATGATACAACAGATTGGTGGGAGATATGTGGTGCATAAGCCCCAACTTCGTAAAAATTAATCGCCGGGATCTTAAGGTACATTTGCGGTGATGTTGAGTGTGAGAAAAAACTATGACTTCGAGAAAATTAATGATTTATAAATTTTAAACATATTAAATAACTCATATATTTAATGCATTTATTTTGATTTTTTTTATAGATCCGTAAGAAAAAGAAAACCTAGTTACATAAGAAGTTAAACTATTTAGCTTTTATCAAATACAATCAAGCATTAAAGAGAATATTAATTTGAGTGATACTATCGATCCAGTTAACTTGGAACCCATCGATGAAAGTTATGAGTGGTTAATTGAAGCAGTATGCTATTAAACAACAATTTGGTGATGAAAATCTCATAGAGATATATTGAAAATGGTTCGAAAGAAGTTGATAAAAAGTGATCTGTAAGATTTAGTAAGTCAAAATAAAAAAGGGGGTTCATCCACAATGAGAGCGAATTATCTCAACAAAAATCCACTCATATGCTAAAAAGTGAGTTGAAATTGATTCACAAGATAATGACAATAAAGAATGCAAAGAAATTAAAGATGAAAAAAAATTTCTACTTGAAAAAGTAATAGATGATGTGAATAAAAAGAAAATGATGGCCACTTAATTCTTTTAGCTTGTTTTAAAAAAAATTGGGACATTATTTATTTATTTTTTGCTTTAAAATTTAGCCTTTGTTAGTACTATAAGAGTTCTTTAACAATTTCAAGCTTTTAATTATCACATCAAACTGCTAGAGATTATTAGAATATTCAATTTGCAAGCTCACCATCAAAGTTTGACTTTAAATTGACTAAATAAACAACATTTATTTCAATTTTATATCAAGCTCTAAGTCATCTAATAAATACTCATTATTATATAATTATTAATAAATGTACAATATGTTTATATTTTTATATGAATTATGTGCTATGTAGTTAATAAAATAATCTCTTTGATTTGTGCTTTGAAATTTGAAGAAAAAATAAAACCTTGCTATGATAAAAAATATACCTAACAAAAGAATATATAATATCAATCCCTTCTTAAAAGTTGTAATTTTAACCAAGATGATCAAGCTCCTATTTCCACCAAACAACTGAGATTAAAAACAATGACAAACTAAATTGCTATCATCATCATTCATCATTAGCAGTAGCGAAACTAGGATTTCAAGTGAGAAAAGGTAAGAGGACCTATCATGTCTATAATATAAACAGTTGTTGGAAAATTTGAGGGCAAACTTTCATATTATACATAATTATATAGAGCTTTATAGTTCAATCTATGATGGACAAGAACTATCCCCATCCCTTCCCTAACTCCAACAATGTTCATTAGCCTTATCCCTACTATTTCACGCCAACTAATTAAAACTTCTTTTGATTCATTTTACTACATGCTAATCTCCAATTTGCACAAGTTATTTGGTCATTCTATGTCACAAAAATATTCACCGTATTGGATCTTTCTAACATAAAATAAACCAAACTACCTTATTTTGATGTTATTTTTAAAACCCATAATTAAAAGTCTCTCCTACCAGTTCATAAAATAGTACATCAATTTGATCACCTAATATATAAATATCTTTTTTTAAAGGACTTGTACCAAAATAATTCAATAATTTGGCATTCTAATAGACTTTATAATTTCAATAAATGAAATCACATTTTTATATTCCAATATATCACAATATTCTTCAAATCTCAGCATTTATCTTATCTAAACCTAAATTTTTTTCTTAGAATCTTCTGCAAAGCTAATTAAACTGTGCATTTTTTAATCTATAATATACAACATTACCCTGCTAAATATGCTTTTCCATTAAAATTCTTCTTTAATCATTATTCAAATCATAATATGTCCATCTTTCTTTCATGACTTTATCTAAGATCATATTATCCATAGAATTAATACACATAACCTAGTCAATATGTCTACAACCTTTTCTCTTGCATACTCTCCATCCTTCTACCTAATCGAACATAACAATTATCAATGCCTATAGCTATAACTTTCTATATAACCCCTCTTGTAAAGCTTCTAGCTTCTTTATAGAGCATGCAAGGATTTCCTCATTCTTGTAAATATAAAAGTTTAAAAGCTAGGTAAAGCTGATTCATCTCTTGAGTTAAAAATTCATATTGTATATTCAAGTCTCCTTTAATTAGAGTAAGATGAATAATTTAATTTTTCCTATCGTCCCTACATAAATACGTCAGAAGCACTTTGCTAAAAAAATGCAGGGGAATATAAAAAAACATAAGGCGATTATCAAATATAATAGACGAAAATGCAAAGAAAGTTGGGCCAAAAAAATTAACTCAGCTATTGATATTAAAAGAAGCAAAGAGTAAGAGTATAAAGAGGTATTATGGATTCAAATATTGCAAGTTCTTTAAATTTGAGTTATTTCATGCCCTTTTTCAAATCATCCATTCTATTGGGAATAAACTTGAAGGCTCAGAAAAAATACACCCAAACCCACCACAATCACAATTTCTGGATCTATGTTTTAACCATATCTTGGTAGCATGGAAGAAGAGAAAAGGTAAAGTAGATATGATATGCTTCCATAAATGAAAAATATAGGGTATAAACAGTACTGCTTTGCATTGAATCAATGGCTTCTTGTCTATTCCCTATTTCTTCTCATAGCTGCTTAATCACCCTACTTGCAGTATATTGTTCATCCTTGCTCTAGCAAGAAACATTGAAGTGTGAGCTAGTGGCTGTATAGGTCAGGATAAAATAACTTTTCAAAATTTGCTGACATTCCCACAACCTCACACATTGATAAAGTTGCTTTCTAATCCTCATTTCGGTATTGCATGCCTCAAGGAAAAATCTTGTTTAAGCATTTCTTAAAAATACATTATCCTTAATGTTTTTTTTTTACATTGTCACCCACACCACTTCTTATGTACAATATATTTCTAGACGTCCGTCTAACTTCAATCAAATCTTCCAAATGCTAGTCAAATTTTTTATTTTGTAACTATCATAAATTTTATGAAAGAAATAGATTTTCACTCTCTTTTGGGAAAAAAAAACAAAGTAAGTAAATAAATATTCTTCTCATTTCATCAGCAAAAATTTTACAATTACCAAATTATTTCTACAATGAAAAAAAAATATAGCTTCTCCCATAACATTTCTATATTCTATGCCCATCATGAACACTCTCATAGCTCACATCCTATTTCTAATATAAACTCAAATTGATAAAAGAGTGTGCCCTAGAATAAAAGCTACCTTACATTCATCAAGGTTAGTAACATACAACAAATACAAAAGAGCATAATGGAGCACAAATAAAAAAGTTTTATTCCAAGGAGGATCAACAGGAAATGTTCCATATTAAAGCCATTCTGGCATAACATGGAATGTATAAATAATGCTTTTAAAACATCATTATATGTAAAGACAATAAATTATTAGGTATGGATAGCAGACACAAAAGCTATATTTGTTGTCTAAAAGAATTAAAAATAGTAATAATATCTTAGGTGTATGAAAATATATACATACATACTTTTCGCTCACTCACTGACATACATGCATACTTTGTGCTTATATTCAAATTTATATTCATAAGCCTTCATGCATGCATGCATATAAATTTTGACATAAAGTCAGGCTAGCTTGATCCGATCAGATCCAAGGTAACGAAATTGAAGTTTGACACAAGCAAGGTTTTACTCATTAATAACTTGTTTTCTTTGATTCAAACAAACAGAGCTAAATACCTATTTAAATTTCCAGCAATATTAAAGCTAAAATAATAGCTCCATAATGAAAAAGACGAAACACACGCATAGTTCCAAGAAAAACAACACGCATATAGTAACCTAGAAAGCCAAAGCACGGGTCCGTTCGCAACATATAATGATATAAAGCCAAATTCCTATTGGGCCAAAATAAAAAAACCCAAAAGAAGACCACGCAAAATGCAAGAAGCACCTTCCCAAGAAGAATAAAATTTAAATATGCTATAGGACCGCAAATGGATGAGAAAAAGTATGAGCAATTAGGAAAATTAGAGCCAAATATTCAGAAAACAACAGCGGTGCTAAAATGATTAGATGTGATTGATAAACAATAAAAAAATGTAGACCTTTCAATCCCGCGATGCTCAAGCTCCATGTCAATCTTCCTCCAATCCATGCCCTTCTCTTCCAAAATAAGCTCCCGAGGCTTTGCATCACCAAAGGGGTTCACCCTAGGCCGAGGCTTTGGAGCTACACCTTCCACGGACACCTGTGAAACCGGGCTCGCAGCTCCACTTGAATGCACACTGGATGGTCTGCTGGACTGAGAGCTTGCAGTCCTCACAAATTTCTTCATCTCAATCTCTGTCTCAATTTTTCTCCAATCCAAACCCCTCTCAGACAAAACCTCTTCCCTCGGCCTAGCAGCACCAAACGGACTCGGTCTTGAAGGAGTTGGTTCAGGCATTGATACAGAATTCTTCTTCGGAGGATCAAGGACGAGTCTCGGCCTTCCTCGCGCCCCATTGCTCGAAAGAGATCCCCTGCTTTCTCTAAACCATCGATCAGAATCCGGACCGGACATGAGAGTATCTCTGAATCCAGATCCCAAGCCAGAGTACCTGTTATGAGGAGGAGGAGGAGGAGCCGATTTCTTTCCAAAAGACCAGTTATCAATCTCATCCGCCTTCGAGGAGTCCCCGCTCCTAAAAAAGCCGTAGCGCTCTTGCCGAACAGAATCCACAGTCGGAGCAAATTTCTTGGACGAAGCCCAGTTATCAACCTCGTCGGCCCTCGATGGCAGATCGAAATCAGAGGGTCTGAGGGGACCCCTCCTCGATTCATCGTCCTTACCGAAATCGGGTCCCCGAAATCGGGTCGCCGGCGAGGAGGAGCGGCTGCTCCACTTCCATAACCGTAGTTGCGGAAGCTGTCACCAAGGCGAGTGCTCTCAAGCTCCCCGGCGGAGCGCTCACGGGGACGAGTGGGAAGGCAGAGCATCTCATCGGGAGTAAGGCCCTTCGGTTCGAAAACTGGTTCTCTGCGAGCACCGCCGGGACCGACGAATGTTCCGGTGGTGAACACCGAAAGAGTAAGCGTGACACCTTTCTTCTTCTTGGGCTTAGTGGCAGCCTCCTTGAGACTAGGGAAGCTATGGGATGGCTCGCCATCGTGGAGAGTGGGATGGCCGGAAGAGAACACCGAGGCCGATGTTGCTACTTCTGCACGCTCGCGCTCCTCGGCCTCGGCGCGCTCCGCTTCAAGTGCCCACGCGCCGACTCCCGTCCAGACCTTGGACATTCTCCGTTCTTCCTCGAATGGAATCTGATGAGGCGAGGCAGACGAGAGGCTTTCTAGGTATAGGCTTGTTCAGTGAACGGGAAAAGGGGGAGTGGGCAGGGGAAGCAGTTGTTGCCAGAAAAGCAACAGAGAATTCAGCAACGGAGTGTACATGCAAACTACAAATTTAAATTTAATGGGGGGAGTTACCATAAACAATCTGCCCTTTATTCAGTTAATATAAATATTTTTATGATTTGAGTAAATGGGGCCAAGTGGTTGGGTAATATATTGGAAAAAGTTGAAATAGGTTGCAATTAAAATATATAGTTGGCTATCATGTAAGATTGGGATGGTTCTTTTATTCCCCTTATTAAAAATGTGTGGATCAATTATCACTCTTTTGTTGAATTATGAAACTTGGATTATATTTTTTAACTACACACTAAGATCTAAATGGTTTCTAATTATTACATACTATAGTAACCCCCCCATCTTATATTTAACATTATTAGGAAGTTATCATTTTCTAAATGATATGATAAATTTTTATGATATAATTTTTTATTTTATTTATTCATTGTTATTTGATGGAGTGAAACTTGAAACGGTAGAGAGACTAATATTTTAGTTTTATAAGAAAATTTAGCACATATTTACTCAAAAGAAAAATTACAAAAGGAGAGAAGCAAATTCATGGGAGGTGCCATTTGAAATGATTTCGCTCATGTATTATAGATGATAAATAATCATATTACTTTTATTTAGGGGAGGCAGTTGTTCAATGTAGTTTCTATGAATCATATAGAATTGATCACATTGTGGAAGTCAAAGGACAACATAGGTATTCAAGTTCTCTTCAAGAGAAACTTGCAATGTGTTTGGTTGTTCTTCTTCAAAGAGTGATATTAAAAGACCAAGATGTCCAATATTATCGTGGAGTGGATAGGGGCTTTGAATCTCAGTAATTACGTGAATAAAAAATGCTGGCAAAAATGTTATTGGGAGTTGGCATTGATCTAGTTACTCAAAATCTACATATAATAGTGGTGTGTAACAACTATAGAGGTGATGATGCACATTAATGATTTGTGTCCACCTTATAGATATTGGCATTTGACGTGAGTTATCACACACAAGAACATGTAGTCACCAAAGTAATGAAGTGAAGAATAAAAGTATTATCCAACATGAACTAACTTGACAAGCAATAAAATTTAATTAGTGAATTATTATCTAAATAGTCGGATCAAAGTGATGCAATAATCAAACCTAAAGCTAAGAAAAGGCTACAATAACTAAAATAAGCGTTCACATGAAGCAAGATTAGGGCAAGAGAGCTCTAAGTATTAATTTTTACATATTATGGGTAGACTACATGATAATCAAGACAAATAATACGTCTGATTTACTGGTATTGTGAACTATTCAAAATTGGTTGCTACTTTACTATTGTATTCCTAGAGTTTCTTCCTTCTCTTGCACATCATGCCTAGCTGTCAATAATATAGGTAACATAAGAAATGTTGTTGAAGCTCTTAGGATCTCAAAAATAATCACACAAACTTTTCATAGTTATCTCTAACCCAATGTCCATTCATCAGGGTAGTTTGGCTCACGATGAGTCTTCCTCGAGCTCTCGATTTTACAGATGCCTCTTATGCTAGACATAAACATAATTGATGATTCATTATCAAATAAGTAAAAAATTAAAAACCTAAAAAAACAAAACATTAAATATATATTATTGACATCTGTTAGTAAATATCAAACATATAAATGAAAATTAGTTTGTCTAAGAGAAAAATAATATAAATAAAAATCTTTTAAACATGTTTACAACACTTAGTACAAAGAGAATGAAATAAAAAAACTCAACAAAAAAACACTTGGCTTATTCTATACAATCCTTCTCCTTACATATCTCTCCTGTTAAAGTCAACCAATGGCTACCCCAAAACTTCTTTATCGAGAAAATCCCAGGAAATCTGTTGTAATAGTTTCCTTAGGGCTTGCCAAAATTTTCTTAGTTTGTTAGAAATAATTTCTTAAATATGGTTGGATTAAATGTCTTAGAAAAAGATAATAAATTTGATGGAATTTAGAGTTTTCAGTAATGCAGTACCTTAATGTAGAAGCTTATGCCAAGCATCAAGACTCCTAGCTCTTTATTTAATGTTGTTGAACTGGGCAACCTGGTGTCAAGCTCTCTTTTTTTGGGTTTGAAAATTGGCAAGTAGGCACCTCAAACTAGCACTTTTGTGTTGTGCTCTCTATTTGGGTGTCAAGCACTTTGAAAAAATTTAGGGTTGTCAGCAGCTTAGACACTACTTCTAGTGCATGAATACTTGCTCTTTATTTGATTCCTTCTTATATATCACCTAGGCATCTAGGTTGGGTGCCTAGTTTTCCTTCAAGTTCTTGAGTACCTTTCTGCTGTCCTTCATGGCAAATTCACTCCCAAACCACCGAATCCATTGAACAAAAAAATTGATCTATTTTTCCATTTTTAAATTCTTTGGTGCTCACAATGTTTGAATTTGAATCACTAGTGTAACAAAAATTATAAATAATGTGTGAGTAATCATGAATTGATAGATATAATGCATGTAAAATAGGCATGTATTTTATGGTTATCAAACTCCTCCTTGAAAAAGTCCTAAACTACAATTTACTAACTGTTAATTAACTAATTAACAAGCTCAATTTATTGACCACCCAAAGTATAACTTCATTAATATTTTGTTACTAAATTCTAAGGAAAGATGTGTTGTTGTAGATCTGGTTGCTCTCTAAAAATTTTTCTTCCATACATTCTTGTCGTGCTACCCACAATGTTAGCTCCAAGCTCCTTTTCAAAGTGATAGCTCCATGTTTAAGGTTTAAGGTGTTATAGTTTAAGTGAAAAGTTTTTTTGTTTTTCAATTTTTAGGGGGGGGGGTTAAAGTTGATTAAAGCCACACCAGTTAGGATCTCACAGTTCTCTCGTTTCATTACTACTATTTGCTTTTGAATTTACTTAGTCTAAATAAGTTGTTAAACTTATTTAAACTGGGGAGATCTCGTTAGCAATTATAGCTTACCTCATCCTAGGGACTTCCGTAAATTCAAAAGGATGTATTATGTTTTTTGTTGTTTTTTAAAACATTTAAGTTTAATTTTGAAAAGGTTTGTCTTAATTTTGAAAATTTTTGTTTTGGTTTTTGAAAAGTGTTTTAACAGAGCATGCATAATGCATTAAAGTAGTAAGAAATTGCAGAGATAAAATGACAATAAATAAACTATAAATGCATACCTGTCAAAACTATAAATGCATATCATCTTCTCGTTGCTCCCGCTGAAATTTTAGCATTCATAATCATGTGTATATTACAAAATGAAGCTAAGTGAAACTACTAAGTAGCACTGAAGCTTTAATGGTTTAAGTTCAAAAGAGATCAACTTGGTGGGTGCTTAAAGGGTTTAAGGATGATTTTCTTGAACAATGCATAATAGTTCAATTGCTCTTCAAAATATCCAAAAGATTGTAAAATTAATCAGGGCATAGACCTTAAAAACTCATAAGAATCCTTTAGACTATTTTGAGTTCATTTCAACTTATTATGTTGTTGAATAGATCACCCCGAGGTTCATTAGGTTTAAGTTGTGCTTAGTGTCATGTCTCAATTAACCCATGAGAAAAGGGTAAGAAAACTTGAGCTTGTAGTGTTTGAGGAGAGTTAATTATAGTTTGTCTTTCAACTAATCCTCAAGTATTTTTAAATTAAACTTAGTTCACCACAAAGCACAAAAGAAACTAAGGGTGAATATGCAATTTAAGGAAAGTCATGTTAAGAAGTTTTAGTTAAGAGATTAACCTATGACTCAACCATTGGTTTTGGATTCTAGATTAATGGATTATTGACTTCCTAACCTATATCCCAAACATTTAAATTATTCAAATGAATTTCATCTTCCAATGTTCAACAAATTGAATAATTATATTTATACCATTATTTTCTAAAAGTGGAGGTTAATTGGTTTCTACCTCTTACCCTAATATTTTAATCACCTTAGAACATTGCATAGGAACAAATCTTACCCTTTAAACCCTTAGCTCATCCTAAGTTTTAATTAGAGGGTGAAAGTTGGAAATTAAAATTTTGCCCCTAAGGCTCCCATCTTTATAAATCTTTTAAATCAATTCATATGGGCATGGAGATTTGCTGACCTATCCCTCATAGGTTAATTGAAATATAAGAGATGAAATAATATTTTTTGAATATTTATTTTAATTTATATGTATATTTTTCCCCAAAAAAAGGAATTCCCAAGGTTAATTTATTTAGTCATTCAAAGTAAAGTTTCTATCATTAGAAAAGTTATTGAAGGTTCAACTAGGTTAGAGGACCACTTGGACCAAATTTTATGAATTTTTGAATTATTTTTTAATTTTTATAATTATTTTTTTATTTTTATGGTTATTTAAGTAGAAAATACATTTTATTTTGAAAAATCAATTGCATATTTTTCATTGCTCTCCCTAACTTCAAGGAACTCACAGAAATTTATTTCATATTTTTTTATATTTATTTTATTTTTTATAATTATTTTAGTGAAAAATTAGGAAAATACATTTTAGGCATTTAAAAATACATAAATTTATTTATAAAATAAGGAAAAAATAATCTAATTGGCCCCAAGTGGTTAGGGAATAACTAGAGACATTTGGAGTATTTTTCTTGTATTTTTGTGATTTTTTGAATTTTTAAATTATTTTTAAATTGAAAAATAGCCCAAAAAAGAACTTTTTATTTTAATGTCAATTTTATTTTTCTTGGATGTCCCTGATCACATGGAACACTTCAAACAACTTTTCAAATTTTTTTAAGGTACATTTTAATTATTATAATTATTTTAGTGTCAAAATCTCATTTTTCTTGAAAATAAACTTTAGTTGTTAAATCAATTTAAAATGGTTTGAAATTTTTAAAGAGGCTTAATATGTTCAACATCTTCAATGAGGATGATTTTTATGATTTTTTTATTTGATTTTTCCTCGCTTTAATGACTTAAATTAAGAAGTTATAATTTAAAGACATTCAATCTTAGGTTTAATTTTTCTTATGTCACTCTAACCACAGTGAACTTACCAAAACATACCTTATTATTTTTTATGCTTAATTTAATTTATATAATTATTTTAAGCAAAAGAGGTGACTTAACCTTGGAAATGAGGGGTTTGCCAACTTAGGGGTGCTCTACGAATATGGAAAAATCATGGAACACTCATAATCACAAAGAGAATAAACCATCAAAATTTCACACTATGGTGATTAATATTTAAATATCTATGATTTAAATAAATTTAAGAGTATTTACATAATTTAAAAATAAATTTAAATTAAATAATTTTTCTTTTTGGTCCACATTATTCTTCTCTATCCATTGAGCATAGAGGTTATTTTATTTTATTTTTATGATTTTTCTACTCCAAGTTATGAATTTTTAAAGTTTTTTGAATTAAATAAATCATTAAATGACTAATATTTTACTTATCCAACTCAGTGCCACGCAATCCTATGACGGCTCCAAAGCTTCACACGTCGCGCTCCCATTTGAAGCTGCCTTCTGCATCAGCGCTGACTCAGATCGACTTTATGTTATGTCTCCTTGTCTGACTCCTCCTCCGCCGTTGATGGATACACATGCAAATGAACGACGTCTGTTCATCGTCCCCAAGTGTTCTAACCCGAGAACCACCTATTTTCCAAACCTAGGATCTCGCTCGATACTCAACCAAATCACATGGGGTTTGTTCCTATAGCTTCATTAAATCGAGACGAACACATCCGTATGGTTAAATGCATATGAAAAATAAGTTCACTTCATAATTGGTGAAACCAAGAATGATTTTAAGGTTACTGAGTTATACCTTTGCCCAAGAGGTGAGGCCTCAATTGGGTTGGTTGCAGATGTTCGTTGTGACCTCACAAAGCTACTCCAAGCACCAATTTGAGCTAATGTTGAGTACAGGTAAGAGTTTGATCAGGAGGTGATATGGGTTTGGTCTAATAGTGAGTTAAAGTACTAAAAATGAAGGGGCTTCGATGAGGAACTTTTTCGTTTTGTATGGGGAAGCTTTTGGGATGATTAATTGAGAGTTTTATGGATTTTGGTGGAGTGACAGAAAAGGCTCTGAATTTCAAGCTTGAAATTAAGGTTAGACAATGGGTGAAGTGGCTGAAATTTGATTGGGATGAACTTAAAAAGGTCAGGGAAAGCTTTTAGAGAAATTTGGAAGGATCTCTCTTAGCAACTGATAACACTCTCCATTTAGCTTTGAGAGGGGTGGTTTAAATAGAGGAGGAATTAGGGCTTAATTGGCCAAGCCAGGGGAGTAGAGAAGGTTGCTTAGGTGGAGGGCTGAGCGACATAATTAGCCAATGAGAGTGGACCCCATTGAATGGGTGCAATTCAAGCTTGGTCCATGGAGGGACTTCTCGGTTTCCAGATAACTAGGATGGCCAGCCAGATCAGAGAAGATTAAGTTTGGTTAATTTTAATGGTTTGGGTTAATTTGGATTTTAGGCTCCAAAGTAGGGTTCGGGCCAAAAAATTGAACTTGGTCATGGTTTAAAATTTTTTTGAAGGGTCCAATTGATCCAAAGGGATGTCATGAAGAATTTAGGAAGTGAAATTTGGAGAATTGAATTGATTGAAGGTTTCAATTTAATGAAATTTTGACTTAGGGTTAATTTTGGGGAATTTGGTTTGTGCTTGGATTTAGGTGAGGCTAGGGTCTGGATCTAGACCAATTGAGGGTTTAAATTGATCTAGGGGAATGTTATGAAAAATTTAGAATTCAAAATTGAGAGGATTGAATTGTTTATGGGTCTTAAATCGATGAAATTTGGAGGTATGGTAAAATTGGGGATTTTGGCCCAAAATTGAAATTAAGGTTTGGAGGTTGGTCTAATTAGGATCCAAATTTGTGTATATTAGGATTGAACAAGTTGATAAATCATTTGATTTTGAAATTGGGTGAAATTGAAATGAATTTTGTGGACGTTGGGATGATTTTTTGGGAATTTGGGCATTTAGGGGTCAAATTTGGATTTTGGTCAAACTTGGTCAATTTGGTCAAATTGGGCTTATTGGATGATTAGGCTTGATTTAGAGAAGGTTTGAAATGATTTGGGAGGTTTTGAGAATTTTTTGGTCATGGGGACTATTTTGGAATTTTAGGGAAATTGTGGTTGAAAGGTTAAACATGGGTATATAGATGGGATTGAATTTCATTGAAGATTTCAATCATAAGGTGACCTTATTTGAGCCATGAGACCATGAGGAAGGTTATTTTTATACCCTTCATGTGTGGGTCTTAGTAACCCTAGCCAAGGGCTGAGCTTGGGGACCACCCACATGAGTTTCTGAAAGAGCAAAGGGGAATTAGGTTCAATGGATGTAGTTTCAAGGTTTTAAGACAAGTGGAAAAATGTGATGTGCTTGCGTTTGTGAGAGACTAAACCCTAACCACCTAGGGTTACCTTAAGTTCAACAGTCTTATGGGGACTCATCCTTGAATCCTCACTTGTTAGTCTCAACCTTTCAAGTGTTGGAGGTTCATGACCATTCATGTGGATTCCAAAGAGCGTAAGGAAGTGGTTTGAATTTCTATGTAGTTGGGTTCCATCTCTAGTCTTTTAAGATAGTGATACACCTAAAATATATAGTTTTTATGTACACTTTTTTATACCTATTTTTGAGATATTGCGCTTTATTGGAAGTTATTTGTGTGTTTTTCTTTTATGTACAATAAAATGGATGAAAAATGATGAAAGGAGTGAAAATAATAAAATTTGGAGCAAAAATGAAGAAGGTGTACAAAAGAACTGTGACACTTATGCACGCAGAACTGGCGCTTACGTGGCAGTAAAACAGAGAAGACCATGCTAAAGCGACTAGTACCTCACGCTTAAGCACCATAAGGAGTTATTTTGCGATTCAATGAATTTGGATGAATTTTTAAAGAGGTATTTGAAGAAACACTTGGTGAAAACATGAGGAAATAGTTAATGGACACAAAAATACATTCAATTGGCTTTTGAAAGGAGACAACCCTTGGAAGATTCATTGAATGTGGACACATTTTGAAGAGACCAAGACACCTTTTGGAAAATTATCAAAGAAAACTTGGATTGAAGAGGAGCTCATCATCATCATCGCCAACCCTCCTTCCTGTCGCCCACATACGCCGTCGACACCCATAGCCACATACACCCCCCCCCCCTTTTCTTTTTTCTTTTGAGTTGTAGTTTGTATTGTAAGTGAAGGAAGAGATTCAAAGGAACTTCAAGATTTTGGTGGAGAGGATTTGAGCTAAGTTTTTGTCGTTGTGATTACATTTGGTTTTAATTTAGACTTCTTATTTGTTTGCATGATTTTTATTTTCTAACATAAGTGCGGTTGTATTTTCTCCATGAATTATGAGTAGTTTTCTTTATCTTTTTTCTTTAAAATGATAAGTGATTAAGTATTGGATGGAAGTTGTGAGAAGTATTAATCTTTATTGTTGGAATAAGTTGTGATGATTTTAAACCTTGTACTTCATTACTTCTTGATTTGGCCAATTAAGATATTAATATCTATTGTGAGAACATGTAAGCTCCAAGATGGTATTGTCTTAGTTATTGTCTTAGTCAACAAGTAGAAAGAATCACATGAGATTTTATGGATGAGAATATAATTTATATGATTAGATGCAAATAAATAGGAAAATAAACTTTAAAGGGTGTAGAATTAGAAGACTTTTGAGTGACAAGCTAAAGCCCCCAATTTGGTTTATAGTTTTAGATTTTGATACAAGATGTTAGCCCTCAGGTGGAGGGAGAAGAGGAAACTCTAGAGTGAGAGCTAGTATCTTCCCTACCTAACCCGTCTTCAAGACTATTCAAACTTTAAATTAGTCAATGTTTTTTACAACATCTCTTGTAAAGGTAAAGAATATTATTGTTCCTATTTAACACAACACAATTTGAATACTTCCACAACAGAATTCCTATACTTATTACTGATTCATGGTAAGGAAAATAATATTTTATTTATATTGCCTTTGTCTTGCAAATATCTAGTTAAATTTAGTTATTTATTTACTTTACTTTCAATTATAAAAAAAATTACAAAAAGAATCAAATTTTTATTCCAATTATAACATTTAAAGTTTAAGTAAGATTTTTTTGCTAAGTAGAATTTGTTATCTAATTTTTTTTATTTTAATTGCATATTGTATATTGTCCCTGTGGGTTCGATATTAGAGGCTTAATAAAAAAGTCCTATATTACTTGATAATGATATGTATACTTGTGTAGTATTCGTATTTAAATATAATAATTGTATTCTTATACGCTTCAAACTGAAGTTTTTGCTTAGTTGTTGCTAGTGATCACGTTTTTGGCGTCGTTGCAAATTAAGAATTATAAGTAAGGAAAAAATTAAGAATATTACCGCATACATCATATTGACATATAAAACCACGACACCAAGTTTTTAGCGTCATTGCCGGAAACAAAATATTAAAATTCTGAAGAAATTTTTAGAAACCAAATTTTTATTTTTATAAAGTCTTATTTAAACTTTTAGATTTATTATAGGAATATTGTAATGTTCTTTTTATATAAAGTTCTTATTTGTGTGATTTTATTTTATGTGTTTCGTAGTATTGTGTGTGTAGTTCAGGTTCTATAGGACTAGTGCCCTACAATTCTGAATTAGGGAAAACTATTAAAAAAATAAAAAAACCTCAAAATTACTAAAAAAAAGAAAAAAATTCAAGAAATGGCAAACCAAAATAATCAAAATGCTGAAATTAATCAAGAGTTTAGACCTTTAAGAAATTATGCAAACCCTATGGTTGATGAACTTCATTGTAGTATTCAAAAACCTGCTGTAGTGGCTAATTCATTTAAACTTAAACCCGCTATTAGCCAAATGGTATCAAATAATCAGTTTGGGGGAGCACTAATTGAAGATCCAAATTTACATCTTGCCAATTTTTTAGAATTGTGCGCTACATTTAATTATGATGGTGTATCAGATGATGTTATCAGACTTAGACTTTGACTTTTTTCTTTCTCACTGAGGGATAAGGCTAAGATATGGTTACATTCGTTAGTATCTGGATCTATCAGAACTTGGGGTGATTTAGTGCAGAAATTCCTTCCCAAATATTTTCCACCATAAAAAACTGTGAAGTTTAGAAATTATATTACATTTTTTTGTCAGTTTGAAGGGGAATCTATTTATGAAGCATGTGAACAATTTAAGGAAATACTAAGAAAGTTTCCACACCATGTTATACCAGCTTGGCTAATAATTCAAACCTTTTACAATGTATTAGCTAGATCTCTTAGATCAATTATCGATGTCTCTGCTGGTGGTTCATTGATGTCAAAACCAGTTCATGACGCTTATGTTTTAATTGAAGAGATGACTACTAATAATTTTTAATGGCCGTCTCAGAGGGTAAATCCTAAGAAAGTAACAAATATTCATGAATCTGATGCTTTTATAATGTTAGCAAATCAAGTTGTTGTAATTTCAAGGAAGTTAGACCAATTTGGAATGAATTTTTCTCAACCAATTGCAATGATTGAAGAGAATTCATTAGGAAAAATGGTAGAGTCTCAAGCATCATTAGAAACTTTGAATGTCATAAACAATAAGAAGAATAACCCATATTCAAACTATTATAACCCATGTTGGAAGAACCATCCTAACTTTAACTGGAACAGTACTTCAGGTGGTAATAATCAATAATGGGGGAACAACCAAGTAAACCCATTTAGAAATTGAAACAACCAAGGGAATAGTAATTATAGACCTACTTTTCCTCCAAGTTTTAACAATAATCCATAATTCAAGGAGAAAAAATTGTCTATAGAAGAAGTGGTGTTACAAATGAGAAATCAGTTACAAAGTTAAGGAGCTACAATTAGAAATATTGAGAATTAATTGAGACAAATATCAAATTCATTAAGTAATATATCCCAAGGAACACTTCATAGTAATACTCAAATAACCAAAATAAAGAGCAAATAATTGCCGTTAAACTTAGAAGCGGAAAAGAGTTGGAAGGTAGAGTTCAAAAAGAGATTGAAGTAGAGAAAAAATAAATTGAAGAGCCTAAAAGGACGCTCCGAAAGGTTTTCAGAGACCTATTTATCCCCTTAAAATTGACTTGGAAAAACCTCCACCTCCACTTCCTCAGAGAAATTGTCAACAAAAGTTGGATAAATAATTTTCAAAATTTATGGAAATCTTTAAAAAGCTTACAATTAATATTCCATTTGCTGAAGTCTTAGAACAAATACCAAGCTATGTGAAGTTTTTGAAGGATATTCTTAACAAGAAAAGGAAGTTCAAAGATGACGAGACTGTTGCATTTAGTGAGGAGTGCAATGCTATATATAAAAAAATATGTCCATGACATATTGTGTTATACTTTTTTTTTAAAAAAGACATGTCCTCATATCATGGAAATGCTTAAAGATCCTGGTAGCTTCATAATTCCTTGTGCAATAGGAGACATATTTTATGGGAAAGCATTATGTGATTTAGGTGCAAGCATTAACCTTATGTCATTATCAATATTTAATAGAATGAGATTAGGAGAAATATCCCATACCACTATAACTCTGCAGTTAGAAGATCGTTCAATAACAATCCTAAAGGAGTTATAGAAGATGTCTTAGTGAAAGTGGATCAATTTATCTTTCCTGTTAATTTTATTGTGTTGGATATGGAGGAAGATAAGGAGATACCTATCATTTTGGGGAGACATTTCCTAGCTACAAGAAAAGCAATGATAGATGTGCAGAAAGGGGAATTAACTATGCATGTCATTGATCAAAAAATTGCATTTAATATTTTCAAATCAATGAAACACCCTGCAAAAGGTAAAGGTGATGAATGTTATAGAATGGATGTGATAAGATATCTGAGTGAATGTCATTTTAAAATAACTTATGAAGAGAAATATGAAATGAATGAGTTGGAACACGAGCAAAAAGAGGAATTAGATCAATTTGAAGATTTTTATAAGGAAGATTTGAATTATGTTTGAGAAAGTTTTGAAGTTTTGGACACGATAGAAAAAGTCCATCGATTGAAAAACCTCTTGAACTTGAGTTGAAGTTACTTCCTGAACATTTAAAATATGTCTTTTTAGATTATGAAAACTTTGAAGAATTATAAGAAAGTCTTTGGATGGACAATTACTGATATTAAAGGAATCAGTCCTTCAATTTGTATGCATATAATTTATATGGAAAATAAGTGCAAACCCAGGGTTGATCCTCAAAGAAGATTAAATTGTGTTATGAAAGAAGTTGTTATGAAAGAAATGTTAAAGTGGTTAGATGTTGAAATTATCTACCCTATTTCAGATAGTGCATGAGTTAGTCTGATTCACTGCATTTCTAAGAAAGGAGTGACTGTGACTATGAATGAACATAATTAGTTAATACCAATAAGACAAGTCACACAGTGGAGAATATGCATTGATTATATAAAATTAAATCTCATCACTTGGAAAGATCATTTTCCACTACTCTTTCCAGATCAAATGTTGGATAAACTAGCTGGGTATAAATACTTTTATTTTTTGTATGGATATACTGGTTATCACCAAATACAAATAACTCCTGAAAATCAAGAGAAAACAACTTTTACCAGTGTTTATGGTACATTTGCTTTTAGAAGAATGCCCTTTGGTTTATGTAATGTCCCGGCTACATTTCAAAGATGCATGATGGCTATTTTCTGTGATTTAATTGAAAAAGAAATTGAAGATTTTATGGATGATTTTTCAGTGTTTGACTTCATTTGAATCATGTTTGGAATATTTATCAAAAGTTCTTAAGCGCTGTGAAGAAATGAATTTAGTCCTTAACTGGGAAAAATGTCAATTTATGGTAGTAGGAAGAATTATTTTAGGATAACATATATTAGAAAATGGTATGGAAGTAGACCCTGCAAAAATTTAAGTAATTGCTAATTTACCCTACCCAACAAGTGTGAGGGACATTAGGAGTTTCTTAGAACATGCTGGATTCTATAGGCAATATATTAAAGACTTTTCAAAAATTCTAAGCCTCTATGTCATTTGCTTAAAAAATATGTATTTTTTATTTTGATAAGGAGCGCCTAGAAGGTTATGAGCTATTAAAAGAAAAATTAGTCACTGCACCAATTATCGTTGTGCACCAATTATTATTTCACCAGATTGAGAAAAATATTTTGAAATAATGTGTGATGCAAGTGATTATACTATTGGAGCTGTTTTAAGAAAAAAAACATGATAAGATTTTCAAAGTAATCTACTGTGCTAGTAGAACTCTTAATGAAACTCAAAATAATTATACCACAGCTGAGAAAGAGTTATTAGCAGCAATATTTTTTTTTGATAAATTCAGATCATACTTAATTGGAACTAAGTGTGTTGTGCATATTGATCATTCTGCTATTAATTATTTAATGAAAAAGAAGGATGCAAAACCAAGACTGTTAAGATGGATTCTTCTTTTGCAAGAATTTGACTTTGAGATAGTAGATAGGAAGAGAGATATTTCCAGATGAAAAATTATTTAGTATTAATGAGTGGCATGTTCCATGGTATGTCGACATTATGAACTTTGTTGTTAGTGATATTATACTCTATAGAATGACATACTAGCAAAAGAGGAAATTTTTATCTGAAGCTACGACTTATTTTTGGGATGACCCATTTTTATGTAAATAAGGAAAGGATCTAATTATTTGAAGATATGTGCCTTTAGAAGAAATTTATGAAATTATCCAAAAATGTCATAATTTTGATTTTAGGGGACATTTTGGTGTTGATAAAACAACATAAAAAAATTTACAATCTGGATTTTATTGCCCTACAATCTTTAAAGATGTTAATGCTTATGTCAAACTTGTGATCAATGTCAATGAGTAGGCAATATTTTTAGGAGAAATGAGATGCCCCTAAATTAAGGTTTGGAAGTTAAAATATTTGATGTTTGAGGATTAGATTTCATGAGACCATTTATACTATCTTTCAAAAATTTATATATATATCGATAGTAGTAGACTATGTATCCAAATGGATAGAAGTTGTTACTTTACCTCGATGTGATGCTCAAAGTGTTACAAAGTTTTTAAGAATGACCATATTTTGTAGATTTGAGATGTCGAAAGTGATCATAACTGACGGGGGAAGTCATTTTAGTAATGCAATGATGGAGAAACTAATAAAGAAATATCATATCAACCATCGAATTGCTACTGCTTATGATCCTCAAACAAGTGGTTTGACTGAATTATCCATTTGTGAAATTAAAAGAATATTGGACAAATCTGTGAATCCAACAAAAAAAGATTGGTCAGTCAAACTTAACTGTGCTTTGTGGGCTTGTAGGACTGCACATAGAACTCCTATAGGAATGTCCCCACACATGCTAATATTTGGGAAAAGTTGTCATTTACCAGTTGAACTAGGGCATAAAGCATACTGGGCTATAAAAGAATTTAATTACAATTTAAAGGATTTTTGTGAGAAAAGATTATTGCAATTAAATGAACTTGGAGAGATAAGGAATGAATCTTATGAGAGTGCTAAGATTTATAAAGAAAAGATGAAGATGTGCAAGCAAGGTTAAGATTATTTCCAGGTGAACTTAAGTCCAATGGATGTGCCCGTTTGTTGTGATAAAAGTTTATCCCTATGGAGCTATGGATATTAAAGATCCTCAAACTTAGAAAATATTTCAAGTGAATGATCACAAAGAGAAACCCTACTTTTTAGGGATCAACTTAAATTAAATGATCTTATGTTGTTGGGTAAACCAGAATAAGCACTGGTTGCATCGAGTTGACGATGTTAAACCGAGCGTTTTGTGGGAGGCAAGTGATACACCTAAAATATATAGTATTTTTAGACACATTTTATACCTATTTTTGAGATATTGCACTTTAATGGAAGGTATTTTTGTGTTTTTCTTGCAGATACAAGTAAAAAGGGAAAATGCTTAAAAGAGTGAAAAAGGATCAAATTTGGAGCAAAAAGGTGAAAAATTGTGCAAAAGAGTTTTGGCACCTAAGCACCAGATCCGACGCTTACGTGCCGGTTAAACAGGGAAGACCGCACTTAAGCACCGAGACCCCGCGCTTAAGCGCTGGTGGCAATTAATATATGAGTAAAACCAGTTTTTACGAATTTCAAAGAGCTTTTTGAGGCACCCATTGGCTTAATAGGTGGTTGTAACCACCATAGACAAAAATTATCAT
>NW_018165758.1:176771-177974 GCF_001263595.1 Phalaenopsis equestris | reverse complement strand
ATGCTTTTCTTTTACATAAACTCAAGTTATCTTTTTAAATTATTACTGTTTTGTCAAAATATCCAAAATACCAAAAATATTTGAACTTTAAATTCCTGCAAAAATCGTTTTTAGTTTAAGTAATTATCTTTTTAAAAATAAAAAAACTTTTGAAAAAGTGAATATTGCATAATCTTCCCTATGGGTTCGATATTCAGCTCTTAATAAAAAATTCCTATATTACTTGTTAACGATACATATACTTGCGTAGTATCCCAATATAAATATATATAAATTAAAAAGTTAAATTCTTATTTTTCATCAGGATCAAGTTTTTGGTTTTGTTGCAAAATAAGGAAATATAAGTGAAAAAATACCATCATAACTATTGTTATACTGTGCATAAGCATTAGGTATCCAGGGATCATGTGGCACTCAATGACTGGTGCCTCACTCCCTGCACTATCGTAATTGATGTTGTCGACATCTTCTTCATTTTTGTTAACGAGTTCATTGGACTAAAGTACGATTTGAGGATTAGTTTGGGAATCGAGATCAGAGTTAGATTGGTCAAAGTTAGTTATGTTATCACTAGAAACAATTAAAACATAGCCGAAATCATAATCACTATATTCGTAAGACCCTAGTGGAGAACAAAGATAACTATATATGGTCAAGGTTTCGAGGATTTTCTTCCTCGAATCTGAGATAACCAATCTAACAGAGGCAGCCCCTACACTACCCCCTATGTTGTCGGTCTTCGTCCTACTGAACATGAACTTAATGGAAGTAGTCAAAAACCAACTGTAGTGGCTAATTCATTTGAGCTTAAATCTGCTATTATCCAAATGGTATCAAATAATCAATTTGGGGGATCACAAACTGAAGATCCAAATTTACATCTTACCAATTTTTTAGAATTGTGTGCTACATTTAAATACAATAGTGTTTCAGATGATGCCATAAGACTTTGGTTATTTCCTTTCTCACTGAGGGATATGGCTACGATGTGTTTGAATTCGTTAGCACCTAGATCTATCAGAACTTGGGGTGATTTAGCACAAAAATTCCTTGATAAATATTTTCCACGATAAAAACCTATATTACATCTTTTAATCAGTTTGAAGGGGAATCTATTTATGAAGCATGGGAATGATTTAAAGAACTCTTAAGAAAGTGTCTACACCACGCTATACCAGATTGGTTAATAATTTAAACCTTTTA
>NW_018165758.1:175817-176628 GCF_001263595.1 Phalaenopsis equestris | reverse complement strand
GGGTGAATCCTAAGAAAGTAGCCAATATTCATGAAACTGATGCATTTACTATGTTAGCAAATCAAGTTGCTGCAATTTCAAGGAAGTTAGACCAATTTGGAATGAATTTTTCTCAACCAATTTTTATGATTGAAGATAATTCATTAGGCCAAATGGTAGATTCTCAAACATCATTAGAGACTTTGAATGCCATAAATAATAAGCAGAATAACCATATTCCAATTATTATAACCCAGGTTGGAAGAATCATCCCAACTTTAATTAGAATAACAATTCAGGTGGTAATAATCAGCAATGAGGGAACAACCAAGTAAATCCATTGGCAAACTGGAACAACCAAGGGAATAATAATTATAGATCTACTTATCCTTCAAGAATCAATAGTAATACACAAATTAAGGATAAGAATTTGTCTATAGAAGAAGTAGTGTTTCAAATGGGTAATCAGTTACAAAGTCAAGGAGCTACAATTAGAAATATTGATTTAATCAACTTGGGCAAATAACAAGTTCATTAAGTAATAGATCCCAAAGAGCACTTCCTAGTAAGACTGAATCAAATCCAAAAGACCAGAATAAAGAAAAAGTTAAAGCCGTACAAATTAGAAGCGGAAGAGAGTTGGAAGGTAGGGTTCAAAAAGAGATTGAAGTAGAGAGAGGAGAAATTGAAGAATCAAAAGAGGACGCTCCAAAAGATTCTGAAAGACCTATTTCTCCATCGAAAATTGATTTAGAAAAACAACCATCTCCATTTCCTCAGTGACTTCGACAACAGAAGTTGGATAAGCAATTTTCAAAATTTTTGGAAATAT
>NW_018165758.1:173276-175342 GCF_001263595.1 Phalaenopsis equestris | reverse complement strand
GAAGAGCAATGATAGATGTGCAGAAAGGGGAATTAACAATGCACATCAATGATCAAACTATTACTTTTAACATTTCAAAATTAATGAAATACCCTGCAAAAGGTAAAGATGATGAATGCTATAGAATGAATGTTATAAGGTATTTGAGTGAATGCCATTTCAAGACTACTTATGAAGAAAAATTTGAAGAAAAAGATTTGGAACACGAGCAAAAAGAGGAATACGAGCAAAGGAACACGAGCAAAAAGAGGAATTAGATCAATGTGTAAACATTTTTAAGGAAGATTCAAGTTATGTTCAAGAAAGTTTTGAAATTTTGGACACGATAGACAAAGCTAAAATCATTTTGTCCATCTATTGAAAAACCTCCAGAACTTGAGTTAAAATTACTTCCTGAACATTTAAAATATGCCTTTTTAGGAGAATCCTCTGCTTTACCTATTATAATTTCCTCGAAGCTAACAAAGGAAGAAGAAGAAAAGCTGATGAAAATTCTGAAAAATTTTAAGAAAGTCTTCAGATGAATAATTGATGGTATTAAAGGAATCAGTCCTTCAATTTGTATGCATAGAATTAATCTGGAAGAAAACCGCAAACCTAGGGCTAATACACAAAGGAGATTAAATCTTGTTATGAAAGAGGTTGTTAAGAAGAATAATTTTAAAGTGGTTAGATGATGGAATTATCTACCCTATTTCAGGTAGTGCATGGGTTAGTCCAATTCACTGTGTTCCTAAGAAAGGAGGAGTAACTGTAACTGTGAATGAGCTACCTACTAGATAAGTTACAGGGTGGCGAATATGCATTGATTATAAGAAATTAAATCTTGCCAATAGGAAAATCATTTTCCACTACCCTTTCTAGATCAAATGCTAGATAGACTAGTTGCATAAATACTTCTGTTTTTTGGATGGATATACCAGTTATCACCAAATTCAAATATCTCCTGAGGAACAAGAGAAAACAACATTTACCAGCCCTTATGGTACTTTTGCTTTTAAAAGAATACCCTTTGGTTTATGTAATGCTCATGCTACATTTCAAAGATGTATGATGGCAATTTTTTGTGATTTAATGAAAAAAGGTGTTGAAGTCTTTATAGATGACTTTTCAGTGTTTGGAACTTCATTTGACTCATATTTAGAACATTTATCTAAAGTTCTTAAGTGCTGTGAAGAAAAAAATTTAGTCATTAACTGGGAAAATGCCAATTTATGGTAGCAGGACAAGAAAGTTTTGAAATTTTGGACACGATAGACAAAGCTAAAATCATTTTGTCCATCTATTGAAAAACCTCCAGAACTTGAGTTAAAATTACTTCCTGAACATTTAAAATATGCCTTTTTAGGAGAATCCTCTGCTTTACCTATTATAATTTCCTCGAAGCTAACAAAGGAAGAAGAAGAAAAGCTGATGAAAATTCTGAAAAATTTTAAGAAAGTCTTCAGATGAATAATTGATGGTATTAAAGGAATCAGTCCTTCAATTTGTATGCATAGAATTAATCTGGAAGAAAACCGCAAACCTAGGGCTAATACACAAAGGAGATTAAATCTTGTTATGAAAGAGGTTGTTAAGAAGAATAATTTTAAAGTGGTTAGATGATGGAATTATCTACCCTATTTCAGGTAGTGCATGGGTTAGTCCAATTCACTGTGTTCCTAAGAAAGGAGGAGTAACTGTAACTGTGAATGAGCTACCTACTAGATAAGTTACAGGGTGGCGAATATGCATTGATTATAAGAAATTAAATCTTGCCAATAGGAAAATCATTTTCCACTACCCTTTCTAGATCAAATGCTAGATAGACTTGTTGCATAAATACTTCTGTTTTTTGGATGGATATACCAGTTATCACCAAATTCAAATATCTCCTGAGGAACAAGAGAAAACAACATTTACCAGCCCTTATGGTACTTTTGCTTTTAAAAGAATACCCTTTGGTTTATGTAATGCTCATGCTACATTTCAAAGATGTATGATGGCAATTTTTTGTGATTTAATGAAAAAAGGTGTTGAAGTCTTTATAGATGACTTTTCAGTGTTTGGAACTTCATTTGACTCAT
>NW_018165758.1:169604-170685 GCF_001263595.1 Phalaenopsis equestris | reverse complement strand
AGTGCTTTTGGAAGTTTAGTTTAGTGATTTAAACTTGATTTTTAAAGTTATTTTTGGAATTTATCGAATTTGTAGAATGGCACCAAGAATGAAAAGGAGCAATGGGAAGAGCCCATTTGATTCAAGCAAATTTGTCAGCTCAAAAGCTCAGGATCGATATAGTGACGCTCTACAGTCACAAAAGTTGATTCAGGAGCGATGTTTTAAGAGTTCAGGAGGAGAAGTGGAAGACCTGATAGTCCGCCGACAGTGGTAACAGTTCTGTTGTTTCTTTGTTGTCGCTGTAATTTCTGTTGTAAGGGAGTTTTATGCAATTCTCCTAGAGGCTGAGGAAAATCGAGTTATGATTCGAATCGAGGGAAGTTGGTACCTTTTACTCCGGAGGTAATCAACTTGTTTTATCATTTACAACTGGGGACTTTGTGTTTTTAAGAAAATTATAGTTCTATGGAAGCATAATTGGACGAGATCATATCTTATTTAATTGTTGGAAGAGGACTTCGGAAGATTACAAATGAGAGGAGAGTAAATTTTCTAACGTTAAAGTTATGTGCACCATCAAAGGCTTGGCACTATTTTATGTCTGCTCGTCTGCTTCCTACAAATCATCTCAGAGAAGTGACCACAGAGAGAGGGGGAAGTTGAATTATTATATTCAGGAGGGAAAGCCCATCAAACTAGGGGCTTTGATCTATCACACTATCATCAGTTCAGGTGCTGCTGCTACTACTGCAGGTATGGGATTTATTTCCTTGATAATTTCTTTATGTGAGCAGGCTTGAGTAAAGTATGATAGTTGGGAGGAAGTTCTGTTGCCTCTGAAGCCCATTACGAAAGTGAACGTGAAGACTTATTCGGAGCATTTGATTTTTGGCTGGAGAGGAAGATTTTCCAGGACCTATGGATTAGAGACATATGCTGCATCTACCTCTACTTCATCTTCATCAAGACCATCTGCTTCACATGCTTCTACATCTCGAGGTGAGTCAACTGAGACTCAAGAGCAGTTATTACAGAAGATGATGACTCATATCCACTTTACTGCTGATAAAGTTCAAAATCTAGAACATTTTGCTAAGCA
>NW_018165758.1:142264-167823 GCF_001263595.1 Phalaenopsis equestris | reverse complement strand
GGAAGGTATTTTTGTATTTTTCTTGCAGATACAAGTAAAAATGGAAAAAATGCTTAAAGGAGTGAAAAAGGATCAAATTTGGAGCAAAAAGATGAAAATTTGTGCAAAAGAGTTTTGACACCTAAGCGCCAGATCCGGCGCTTACGCGCTAGTTAAACATAGAAGGTCGCGCCTAAGCACCGAGACCCTGAACTTAAGCGCCAGTGGCAGTTACTAGATGAGTAAAATCAGTTTTCACGAATTTCAAAGAGGTTTTTGAGGCACCCATTGGCTTAATAGGTGGTTGTAACCACCATGGACAAAAATTATCATGAAAGGATGCGTCTCTTTGGCAAATACATTGAATCAAGACACATTTTGAAGAGATCCCAAGGAACCTCTTGGAAAACTATAAGAGAAAGAAGAGAGGACTTAGAAAAGGGTCTTGAAAATATTGACAAGTTTTGAAAGCTCTTCTTTAGGGAGTTAGTTCAGAGAGATTTTCAGGAACCACTTTTTTATTTACTTTATCCTTTTTGTTATTTTGTTTTGAGTGATTATAAAAGAGAAGAGATTCAAAGAAAGTTCTGGTGGATGACTTGAGATAAGTTTTTATCTTTTTGTTTTAGACTACTTTTGGTTTTAATCGAAACTTGTTGTTGGTTTGACAATGATGTCTTCTTTTAAACTAAAGTGTGATTTTGTTTTCTCCATGGATTCTGAGTAGCTTTCTTTATCTTTCCTCTAAAATTGATAAGTAATTAAGTTTTTGATGGAAGTTGTGGAGAGTATTGATCTTTAATGTTGGAAGAAGTTGTGATGATTTAAATCCATGCACTTTATTTACTTCTTGATTTGGTCAATCCAGATGTTAAAATTTGTTGTGAGAACATGTAAGAAACGGGCTAGTATTATCTTAGTCAACAATGGTGAGAATCACATGAGATTGTATGGATGAGAATGTAGTTCATATGATTGAGTGCAAATAAAGAGAAAAATATTCATTGATGGGTGTAGAGTTAGAGGACTTTAAAGTGACAGGTTAAAGCCCCCAATCCCCTAACTTGATTTATTGTTTTAGGTTCTGATACGAGAATGCTAGCCCCCAGGTGGAGGGAATCGAGGGAACTTTAGAATGAGAGCTATTATCTTCCTTGCCTAGCCGGTCTTCAGAACTATTCAAACTTTAAGTTAGCTAATGTTCTTTATAGCATCTCTAGTAAGGGTAAAGAATATTACTACTCCTTTTTGGAACAACACATTTAGCATACTTCCACAACTAAATTTCTATATTTATCACTGATTCATGATAAAGAAAAATATATTTTATCTATATTACCTTCATCTTGCAAGTATTTTAATTAAGTTAATTAGTTTATCACTTTATTTTCAATTATCAAAAATCACAAAAACAATCAAACTTTCATTTCTATTATAACATCTTAAGTTTAAGTAAGAATATATATTGCTCAGTATTTTGTTATTTGAATCCAATCCTCTCTGTAGGTTTGATATTCAGGTATTACTTGATAACGATACGTATACTTGCGTAGTATCTCAATATAAACATATATAAATTAAAAAGTTAAATTTTTATTTTTTTTCACGATCAAGTTTTTGGTTTTGTTGCAAAATAAAGAAATATAAGTGAAAAATATCATCAGAACTATTGTTATACTGTGCATAAGCATTAAGTCGGTATCAGCAACCCACAGTTATCTGTGTGTTTTTGTTTTGAATGTTATGTTGTTGTATTTGATTTAGAAAATTTTGGTAGTATTTTGAAAATATAATGATTTTGTAATGATTCTAAGACCTTAATAGATGACTTAGACATGTTAGAATGAGTATTTAAATGTTAAGCTGACCTGTGCTAAATTAAGCACCAACACTTATGCGCCAACATTCGACGCTTAAGCGCGACAGTTTGCTAAACGTGCAAAATTACATTTCTAGAAGATTTAAACATTGTTTAGTGGGTTTTAACGTGGGTTAATGGTCCGAGAACGTGTCTAGTAGTTTTAGGCTTGGTCTAAAGCCTATAAATAGATAGGAATGAAGAGAATTGTCATCCCACTTCAATTTTAAGTTCATTAGTCAAAGTGCGCAAGAGTTATACGACGGTTTCCTAGCCGTCAGTATAAAAGGAATAACGAAGAAAATCACTAAAATTGAGGCTGACGTGGCTTCAATTGAAGCAAAAGTGATGGAAGTCAACGCACATTTGGAGCATAATGGATGACAACTTAAGATGAATATTAGTCATACAAGTTTTGAAGAAGTGGACAAGGCTATGTATTTGAAAAAAATGGATTGAAGAAGACTCAACCAGAGTTCTTCACCACCGTCCATTCTATCAGATTTATATTCCAAATGCCCAAGGAGAGACTAATGATAGACCATGATTCGTTCCATAAGAAGGAGAGTGAAATTAAGTTCTTTGTTTAGTGTATTTTTGTGTTAGGTGTTTGTATATTAGTGTTAAGTTTGTTTTAGGTATTTTTAATGCTAAGTTTATTTAGTTTGTGTGCTTAGAATTTATCTCATCCAAAACTCTTTGGATTAAGAAATTATGTATCATAAATGTTTGTATTTGTTTGTGAATTAATATAAGTGTTTGTTTGTGTGAAATTTTGGGTTATTTTGTATTGAATCAAATTAGTTAATATTGGTGAAATTTGAGAAATAGGAGAGTTGAAGGGGAAGAAATAGTTATTAAAGATTTATAAGTCTATTTCTGGGTGGTTGACTTAGGCTAGAAGTGCATTTTACCAAAAATTGAAAATATCAAAATTTGTGCACTATGCCTAAACACCAAGACCCCCCACTTAAGTGCTGGCTAATCTGAGAGGTAGGCACCTAAGCACCGAACCAGTTGCTCATAAGTGTCGTTCATGTAAACCGGTTCACGAAATCCTCCATTTTCACCCCGACTTCATCTCCTACCCTCGGTCTTTGCGGTTTTTAAGAGCTAGGGCACCCTTTAAAGTTTCAATTTCTAGGTGGATTCAAGATAAATTTGTTAGATTTGATCTTCTTGAGGTAAGAGCTTCACTTCTATGTAAAATTTTTTTTATTTTCACCATGTATTTTGAGCACATTATGAATTTGATTGAAAACTTCTATTCATGGTAAAAATTTAAGAAAAATCTATGGAAAATATATAAAAATAATAGTTTATACTTTTAGAAGTTGAGTTTAATGATTTAGAGTTGAATTTGAGATTTATTGTGAATTTTATATGATTTCTAGAAATGGCCCTAAGAATGAAGAGGAGTAATAGGAAGGTGATACACCAAAAAAATATACTATTTTAAATACATGTTTTATACTTATTTTTGGTGATATTACACTTTAAAGAAGGGTATTTTCATGCTTTTGTTGCATTATATCATTTTTAGGCATTTGGAGCAAACTAGGCAAAAAGGATGAAATTTGGAGCTAAAACAGTGAATTTTGGGATACTGGCGCATGCTGCGCCAGAGACGACTTTTTGCAAATTAAAGTAATTCGAGACAAATTTTGCATGAATTTTCAAAAGGAACTTGTTCTACACACCTATTGGAGTAATTCAATTTATCTAGACACTTTGGAAGGTTCTTTTATGAAGGGATATGTCATGAAGGGATATGTCTCTTGGATCAAATGATACATTTTTTGAATTCAAAAGAGTTGACTTTTGGAGGGAATTTTGAATTCATGTTCAAAGGAGGCAGCCCAAAATAAAAGAGGAGTACTTCTCATTTGTCGAGGGGGGATGAAAAAGGGAGAGAAAGAGAGAGGTGGCGAGAAATATAAGAGTAGAGAAGAGGAGATTTTCTTCTAGTGTTGTAAGAAGAGAGGAAAGGTGAGAGATTTCTTCTTCATTACACTCCTAAGAGAGAATTGAGAGTGATTGTAAGGAGTGAAAGAAAAAAATAAAGGGGCATTTACATGCATACCACCAAATTCCTATGCACTTACTTGAGATAAGTTTTATTTTTATTTCTTTTGTTTTGTCTATCTTTCTCAGTCTTCTTTATCTTTATCTTTTATCTTTATCTCTACTTTGAGATATGGTTTTGTGAAGAATTCATTTTGTTTTCTACAGTTTTAAATGATAATAATTTGTGATGATTTAAACTCTGATCTTTATTTACTTTTTGATTTCGCCAATTGAAATGTTAAATTGTGTTGAGAAACATATGTTCTGAAAGGGGCTATGATCTCTAAAACAGAGGGAGAATCACATTTGATTTCATGGGAGAGTATGCCATCCATGAAGTTGGGTACAATAAATAGGGAAATATACTTTGTTGAATACAGAATTGGAGATTTTAAGGTGACAGATTAAAATCCCCAATTTGATCTAGTTGATTGGAAACTGATGCGAGGTTGTTAGCCTTCAGATGAGGGAGTAGTGGGAGCTCTATAGTGACAGCTAATATCCTCCCAGCCTAACTACGGAATTAAGGGCATTCAATGTTCTTTATAGCACTCGGAAGAGGGTAAAAAATAGAATTGCTTTTATTTGGCACAAAATAGTTGTTATATATATTTTTTTTTCAAATGATTTCAATTTCTTCACAATTCATATACTCATTGTAAAGGGGAAGGATGTTTTCTTTAATTTGAACTTTCCATCATAACGAAGACTTTTTTTTAATTTTCATTATTTAACTTTTGAAAGTTTAGTATTTAGTTTAGTTTATCTTCTGTAATCTTACATCTGCATTTTAAGTAACATTTAATAACATTTAATTTAATAGATAATATTCAAACTTTGCACTTTACTTTATTTTTATTTTTCTTTTGTAGTTTAAAATTAGAATATTAAGAACTTACATATAGGTATTTCCAATTTCCCTGTGGAATCGATATCTAGGAATTCATTAGAGCATTTTATTACTTGAGCGATACATATACTTGCTCTGATTTTAAAGGAGATTTGGTAATTTAAAAAGAGTTTTAAATATAAATTATTTATATAAAAGGTATTTTGTTGGGATTCTATTGCATAGTTATTATTATATCTATCGTGTGTATTTTGTAATATTGAAAAATATTTGCAAAATTTACACTAAATCTACCTGCATCAAGTCTTTTGCACAGTTGCCGGGGAAGTAACGAAAATTATTAATAAGTTATTTAATTTTATTTTATTTTAAAAATATAAAAAAAAGTGTTTGTAGTTTAGTTTGAACATTTTCTTTTTTAAGTGTGTTTGCTTTTTTTTTAATTGCTTGCTTTGTTTATTTATGAGTAGTGTAAGATCTCAAGATTTTGTAGCTTACAATTCCGAGTTAGAAAGAACTGTTAGAAAAATAAAAACACAACAAAAAGAGAAAGATAATTTTAGCAAAATGGCTTGAACCTCAAGTAATGCTGGAAATGAAAATGAACATCATCAGAGACCTTTAGGAGATTATACTAATCTTACAGTAGATAAATTTCATTTGAGTATACAGAACCCTACTGTAGCTTTCAATTCATTTGAGCTTAAATCTGCTATTATCCAAATGGTACAAAATAATTAGTTTGGAGGAACACCAACTGAAGATCCTAATTTACACCTTGCTAGTTTTCTAGAATTGTGTGTTATATTTAAATATGACGTAGTGTCGAATGATGCTATCAGACTTAGAATTTTTCCTTTTTCACTAAGGGATAAAGCTAAGATGTGGTTAAACTCATTAGCACCTGGATCTATCAGAACAGAGGGAGATTTTTCACAAAACTTTTTATCTAAATATTTTTCACATTCCTTAGAAGCTTTTAATTGCTAAGCTTAGAAATGATATCACATTTTTTTTTCAATTTGAAAAGGAATCAATTTATGAAGCCTGAGAAAGATTTAAAGATCTCCTTAGAAAGTGTCCACACCATGCATTGCCAGATTGGTTAATAATTCAAACTTTTAATAATGGGTTGGTTGGATCCCTTTGATCTATAATTGACACCGCCGTTGGCGGATCATTAATATCAAACCATTCGATGAACCATATTCATTAATTGAAGAGATGGCTCCAAGTAATTTTCAATGACCCTCTGAAAGGGTAAATCCAAAATCTGTAGCTAGTATTCATGATTCTGATACAATATCTATGTTAGCTACCCAAATAGCTGCTATATCAAAGAAGATAGATCAATATTGAATGAATTATTCTTAGACTGCACCTGTGCTTGAAGAAAACTCATTGGGAAAAATAATAGAATCTTAATCTTCTTATGAGAATTTAAATGCAATAAACAATAATTCTAATAACCCTTGTGCCAATAATTATAATCCTGGTTGGAAGAATCATCTAAACTTTAGTTGGAGTAACAATAACTCTAATGCTGCAAATCCGCAATTAGAAAACAATGCTGCGAACCCATAAAGAAACTCCAACAATCAAGGGAATCAAGCTTATAAACCTTATTGCCCTCTAGGTTCCAATAATTTATAGAGTGAGGAGAAAAAGTTATCAATGGAAGAATTGATATTGCGGATGAGAAGTCAATTAAAAAGTCAAGGAGCTGCAATTAGAAACATGGAAAATCAATTGGGATGTATTGCTACTGCACTTAGCAATAGAAATTCAGGAGCATTGCCTAGTAATGTTGAAGTAAATCCTAAAGATCATAACAAAGAGAAAATTAAAGTTATTCAACTGAGAAATGGAAAACAATTAGAAACATAGTTCAACAAGAAGTTGAAGTTGAAAAAGATGAGGTGGAAAATGAAAAATCTGGTGAGGATTTTCATTTAAATTTAGAAAGTTCTATTAAATCAATGAATATCACTGTAGAAAAACCACCACCTCCATTTCCTTAAAGATTGAAGCAGAAAAACAACGATAATCAATTTTTGAAATTTTTGGAAATTTTGAGGAAATTAACGATAAAAATTCCATTTGTTGAAGCTTTGGAACAAATGCCAAGCTATGTGAAGTTCATGAAGGATATACTTATAAGAAAAGGAAGTTTGTAGATAATGAGACTGTTGCACTTAGTGAAGAGTGTAGCGCTATAATTCAGAAAAAGCTTCCTGTAAAACTTAAAAATCCTAGAAGTTTCACAAATATTTACAAAATTGTGAGAGAAGAACATAAATCCAATGAGACACATAAGCGATCAATTTGTGATGTGAGGGAATAATCAAACAAAATTTTCTTTTGAATTTTCATGATTGTCATTATTTATATGTATATATATATATATATATACATATATATATTGATTGTAGTGGATTATGTTTCAGAATGGATAGAAGCAATAACTTTACCTAGATGTGATGCTCGGAGTGTTTCAAAATTTTTAATTAAAAATATTTTTACAAAATATGAAATGCCGAGAGTGATCATTACCGATGGAGGATCTCATTTTAGAAACTCAACAGCTGCAAGATTGGTGGAAAAATATAATATAATGCAAAAATTGCAATAGCATATCATCCCCAAACTAATGGTTTAGCAGAAGTATCTAATCGCTAATCGTGAAATTAAGATAATTTTGGAAAAGAGTGTTAATCCTAATAAAACGGATTGGTCTGTTAGATTAGATATAACATTATGGGCATACATGACAGCTTATAAGGAACCTATAGGAATGTCCCCTTATAGATTAATTTTTGGGAAGAATTGTCACTTGCCAGTTGAATTGGAGCATAAAGCTTATTGGGCTGTAAAAGAATTTAATTTCAATTTGAAAGAAATGAGAAAAGATTATTTGAATTGAATGAGCTTGAGGAAATTAGGAATGAATCTTAAAATTAGTTGAATTGAATGAGCTTGAGGAAATTAGGAATGAATCTTACAATAATGCAAGAATTTATAAGGAAAAGATGAAATAATGACATGATCAGAAGATAATAAA
Source organism: Phalaenopsis equestris (assembly GCF_001263595.1). Classification (NCBI taxonomy): domain Eukaryota; kingdom Viridiplantae; phylum Streptophyta; class Magnoliopsida; order Asparagales; family Orchidaceae; genus Phalaenopsis; species Phalaenopsis equestris. Next base: position 160,008 of record NW_018165758.1, on the reverse strand, counting down.
AAAAATTGAACATGTATAAGAAGTTTTATTATATAATACAAGATTGAAATTATTTCCTGGAAAATTGAAGTCTAGGTGGAAATGACCATTTAGAGTTATAAAAGTCTATCTCTATGGAGCTGTTAATATTGAAGACCCTAAGACTGGAAGAATATTTAAAGTGAATGAGCACATATTGCAACCATATTTTGATGGTCAAAGACAAACTTTTAAAGAGATTGTAATATTGGGTCACTTAGAATAAGACTGAGAATGTCGGGATGACGACATTAAACTAAGTGCTCTGTGGAAGGCAACCCATATGTATCGTTGTTTAGTTTGCTTTTGAGTATTTTATTTGAAATATTTTACATATATTTATGTTTAGATCTTTCTATAGATTCCATGTATTTGAGAAATTTGACATTGAAAAAATATTTAAAAACATCTTATTTACCTAATTATATGGAAAAATTGAGAATTTATTGGATTGAAATTGAAACGGTAGAAATTGAAACGGTAAAGTTTTTGGAACTGGCGCATGATGCGCCAGATTGGCGCATGATGCTGCACTTTCCAGAGAGCTGGAGCATCATGTGCCAGATCGGCGCATGATGCGCCATGGTGAAGAAAAAGACTTAAAACATTTCAAATGAAAGCGTGTCAAATGGTGGTTTTTGGCAATTTTTAGCAGTTTCTTCTCCATATAACTCCTAAAAACTGACTCTAAAACATATTTTAGGGGGGAAAATGAGGGAAGAGCCGCCAATTTTCAAATCCTATGGATTCCCACTCTAAAAACTCCGCTAGATTTAGAATTTTCAATCGAAGAAAGTTTGTCAGTTTCTATGTGCAGAAGTTACATGATCGAGTTCTAGTGAAGAAGAGGCTAATAAAAGAAAGGGGATTTGTGAATCGAGGATTCAACACGCTGAATATTTGAGTTGAAGAGATTATTGCGCAGAGGCACTGAGAAGTGCTTTGTTATACTACTGTTGTTGTCGTTGTCCCTATGGTAAAAGATTTTTATGCAAAGCTTCATGGGATCAACCAAGGAATAATCTACGTGTCATACAGGTTTGTGCAGTTCACTCCTTCAAGAATAAACGAAATGTTTATAATTGAAAATGTGCCTATCTGTCATTATGCAAACTTTACCCCTATAAGAGACAATATGAATGAACTCTACTGCTACCTTATGGATGAAGATGCAATTGGTAGGCCAGAGATGATGGAAATGTAAGTTTTCGTCGTCATTGTTAAATCCTACTTCAAAGTCATGACACTTCTTCATTGCATCAAAATTACTGCCTACCATGAAAATTAGTAAGGTAACTAAGGAGAGTGTCTTTCTGAACTACTGTACTCAAACTAGAAAACTTATTGATGTTGGAACTATTTTTGTGAAATCGGTTGTGGGTTTGATTGTTGATGCATCTGTAACTCAACTTATGGGTTGGGACATCCATTTACCATATTCCTACTTTGCAGCCAGTCACAAGTTCCTTATGAAAGTTGGGAAAAAGTGCTACTTCCTTGGAAGCTGATGGATCCAAAAGTATATTGTAGTTGTATTGGAATGGGGGATGAAAATGATTTAAATGTACTGATGGATCAAGGATCTCAGAATTCATCACCTATTCAGCCCTATGATACCCATAAAATATATAGTGTTTTCAGATGCATTTTTATACCAACTTTTTAGATATTGCGGCATTTTTTTAACAGCATAATGAAAGGTAATTGTGTGTTTTTCTTTCAGGTACAAGTAAAGAGGTGAAAAATGCTAAAAGGAGTGAAAAATGATCAAATTTGGAGCAAAGAGGTGAAAATTTTGCGAAAGTGTTTTGACGCCTAAGCGCAAGATCAAGCGCTTACGCGCCAGTTAAATAGAGAAGGCCGCGCCTAAGCGTCAGAGGCCCCACGCTTAAGTGCCAGAGGCAGTTATTTGGTAATTTTCTTCATTTGACCAAATTTTGAAGAGCTATTTAAGGCACCATTTTCTTCATTTGACCAAATTTTGAAGAGGTATTTAAGGCACATGAAGAGCTATTTAAGGCACCTATTAGCTAAATAGGGTTATTATACCACTAGGAACAAAAATATTACTAAAAGACTTGCAATAAGAAGCATCCCTTGGATAATACATCGAATTTGGACACATTACATCGTATTTGGACACATTTTAAAGAGTTTCTAAGACACCTCTTGGAAAATTATAAAAGAAGGAAGTTGAGACATTTGAAAGGAGTGCTTGAAATCCTAAGAATTGAGTGTTATATGTGTAAATGTCCTTAATTTTTTTAACTAACTGAAATTAGTTGTTTTTAGTTTTATTTTGAGAGTTTGTTTATTTTGATAGTGTTGTAAAAGAGAAGAGATTCAAAGGAACTTCAAGAATTTGGTAGAGGACTTGAGATAATTTTTTATCTTTTATTTTGAACTACTTTTGGTTTTAATTAAGACATCTTGTTGGTTTGACAATGATTTCTATTTTTAAACTAAAGTGTGGTTTTTTTTTCTCCATGGATTTTGAGTAGTTTTCTTTATCTTTCTGCTTAAAATGATAAGTAATTAAAGTGTTGGATGGAAGTTGTGGAGAGTATTGATCTTTAATGTTGGAAGAAGTTGTGATGATTCAATTCCTTGTACTTCATTTACTTCTTGATTTGGCCTATCTAAATGTTAAATTTTTTTTTAAGAACATGTAAGAACCAGGTTGGTATTGTCTCAATCAACAATTGGAAAGAATCACATGAGGCTATATGAGATGATTGAGTGCAAATAAATAGGAAAATACTCATTGAAGGGTGTAGAGTTAGAGTACTTTAAAGTGACAGGTTAAAGCCCCCAACTTTATTTATTGTTTTACGTTCTGATATGAGATGTTAGCCCCCCAGGTGGAGGGAATCGAGGGAACTCTATAGTGAGAGCTAGTATCGTTTCTGCCTAGTCGATCTTCAGAACTATTCAAACTTTAAATTAGTCAATGTTTTTATAGCATCTCTAGTAAGGGTAAAGAATATAATTGCTCCTATTTAGCACAACAAAATTTGCATACTTCCACAACAAAATTCCTATGCTTATTACTGATTCATGATAAGGAGAAAGATATTTTCAAATTAAGTGCTTTTCTTTTACATAAAATCAAGTTATCTTCTTAAATTGTTACTGTTCTATCAAAATATGAAAAAAAAACAAAAAGATTTGAATTTTAATACTGCAAAAATATATATATTTTAAGTAAGTGTCTTTTTAAAATAGAAAGTTTGTTATTTGATAGAGAATATTGCATAATTTCCCTGTGGGTTTGATATCCAGGTCTTAATAAAAAAGTCCTATATTACTTGATAACGATACGTATACATACGTAGTATCCCAATATATATATAAATTAAAATTTTAAATTCTTATTTTCTTCATGATCAAGTTTTGACTCTGTTGCAATGTAAGAAAATATAAGTGAAAATATAATTAGAGACATTGTTATACTGTTGCATATATACATTTGGGATCACCCTACTACAACTCGAGTGCAGTGTCGAAGAGATTCAAGAAGATATAAATAGAGGTGCAGATTCTCATGCATGCAATTGGGAATATTTCTGAAATACTGGATCATCTGGATTAGAAACTAAAAGAATATTTTGAACATACTGGGTGTATTGAAGATGGTTTGGTTAATATGTTCAAGAAACATGCTTAGATTGAGAAAAAAATTCAACTGATCAATTTCCTTATCGACCTGTATGTGCATTACCAATCTATGGGAGATATCCAGGAGATATCCAGGAGGACGAGAGTGGACGAGAGTGAAGAAGAAGTTTGAACTTAGTTTATGCACGGAACATTTTGTTTAGCAATGTTTGTTACTTTATTGTGTTGGATTGCATTTTCTTTCTATTATTGCACTATCAATGTTTATGCTTTGAATTTTGATGTTTAGATTTCAGTGTTACGATTTTGGTTTGCTTTAGAATACTGAATTTGATGTTTGTTGGTTTGAAAACTGTTAGTTTGTAATAAAGCAGATTATATATATAAATGTGAGTTTTGTGTTGTTTGTGAAATTTTGATGTTAGACTGATGTTAATTATGCTTAGAAAGGTTTATTTGAGTCAAATAGAGATTGACGTAAAGCGCTACAGAGTAGATTTCCACAGAAACCAAAATCTGATGAATTTAAGCTCTGGCGCATGATGCACAAGATTGGTACATGATGTGCCGATTTACAGAGGCTTTACGCATGATGCACTAGATTGGCGCATGATGCGCCAAAGGTCCAAACATGCCAGATTGCCTAGAAAACCATAAAATTGCACTTACAAACTCCATTTTCACAGCTTAAGTCATCTCCTACCTCAAGACATTGGTCTAGGGCATCACATTGTGGGTGAAAGAGAAGGAATCAGAGGCCAAAAATCATAGATTTCATCTTCTCTTAGTAAGAGCTTCACTTTCACTTAGAAATTTTTTATTTTCACCATAGATTTAGGAGATCCAAAATTTGGGATTTTTGATGAAAAAACTTAAAGAAAAATCATGGTGAAAAGTTTCTTACCAGTTAATCTTGCTTGAGGAGTTAAATTTTTTATTTAATAATTTATTTGGATTTTCATATAATTTTTAATGGCTCCCTGAGTTAAGAGAGCAAGGTCGTTAATTTTTAATGGCTCCCTGAGTTAAGAGAGCAAGGTCGTTTGAGGACTTTGATGCATGAAGATTTGTTAGTTTCAAAGCCTAGCATAGTTATAATACCCAAATGGAGACCAGAAGAATGATCCAAGAACGAGCGTTTGCAAACCCGTGTGGTAAGATCGAGAGACTGATTCTTGCTAGGAATTGGGAAAGATTCTGCTACTTCACTGCACTACTTCACTGCATTCACTGCAGTAGCAATTATCCCGATGGTTTGGGAGTTTTATGCAAGCCTGAGGTTCACTGCTGAAGATCACATCTTGGTGAGAGTTAAGCAATTTGAATTTACTGCTGAAAGGATCAATACTTTTAATGGGCTGAGAAGCGTATTTCATGATGAATATGCTGCATTCGTGATGACTAATTCATCACTGGATGAAGTGATTGCATTTTTGACTGATGGAAAAGGAGAATTGAAGATTAAGAATAATAAGATGGTTAACTTCTCTACTTTCATGGTAAATATTCAGTCAAAAGTATGACACCACTTCATTTCTGACAGACTGTTGCCAATAATTCATTTGGCTGATGTTACAAAAAATAGAGTGGTGTTGAACTATTGCATTCAGAACATGAAAGCAATAGATGTTGGTGCACTTATAGTTCAACATGCTCAGAGTATAGCTGGTAGTTCTACAGCTAGTGGTTTCAGATACCCTGCCCTGACTTTCACTTTATATGAACAATCCGGAGTAGAATCCCATAGAAATGAAGAAAGATTACAGCCACACAGCCACAGAATCCGATTGAGAATCCGATTGGGAGGCAAATGATTCAGAGAGTGGAATCATTTGTTGAATCTAGAGGTGGAAGAAGGGATAAACCCTCTACATCTACTGCAGGGGCATTTACTTCTCGTTCTGCATCTTTAGAAGGTATTATGGACCAACTCATGATTCAACAAATGGACAAAATTAATATTCAGGGTGAGATTGGAGAGATAGGAGCAAGAAATGCATATAATGATGAATATCAGCAGAGGAGAGTTTAACATGAAATTTATTTTGAAAATGCTATGATGAGACATCTTAGGGGTGAGCCTAATGTGGACTTTCTTACTTGCCCCAGTTTTACTCCCTATGCTCCTATTCGAGATGAAGAAGAAGAAGAAGAAGATGATGATGATGATGAGGATGAGGAAGGAGATGAAGTGTTATATTTTATGAGTTAAGTTCAGTGTGTTTTGATATTTGTTTGTATGTTTGATTATATTGTGATGTACTTTCATTTGAAACCTATTGTAGTAAAAACTTTTATGTTATGTGTGAACTTAAGATGTAATAGTAACTATAAACTTTTATTTTTTTCTGCTTTTTTAGTATTTTCAGTTTTTAGTTTCTATTTTTAATTCTTAGTAAGTTCTTTAGAATATATTATGTTTTATATTATGTTTTATTTATATTATGTTTTATTTAATGCTTTAAAGCCTGTATCTAGTTTTACAGTTAGTACCTGCAGTATACCGGAGCTAGTTTCATATTCAGAAATCCTCCACAGGTCAGTTTTTAAATTCATGTATTTACTGTTTTCTTTCACCAAAAAAAATTTGTACTAAAATATTTTTAAATCATTTAAAAACATAAGTTCAGGGGGGAAGAAAAATTTCTTTTGAAAAATGGTAAACTAAATTTTTTTTTGTCTTTAAGTAACTATATTTTTAAAAATTAATTTAAGATGGCGTGGGATATTAAGATTTAACTTTAAATGACTATACTTCTATTTATAAATATTGTCGTAAATTTAAGTAAAAATTTTTTAATAATGAATGTCAATTCTAAAGTTAAAGATATTTGGTATGATATGAAAACTATGTTTTTCTATTTAAAGTAAAGAAAATTGTATTTTTGAAGTGTTAAGAATTTTAGAGTTTCATGTAAGAAGAAAAGAATGAGACTTTATGAAAAATCATAAATTAATATGAATTTATAAAGTGAAGAAAGGCAAGAAGTTTTGACTTTAAGAAGAGGATAGTGAAGTTCAACACTATTAAAGGCTATCTGGATATAGTAATCCTCACTTGAAAAAGAAAAAGAAAAGAAAGGATTGAAAAGATCCTAAAAAAAAAGAAAAAAAAAGAGAAAAGAAAAGAAAAAGAGGTGAGGAGAAGCTTGAGGAGATGCCTAATAAAAAATTGGCTTCACTTGAATCAACTTAAGGAAGGAGCTTTATTACATTTTCTAAACTTGTATTGGAGTATTAGTAGCATTCCTAGTAAATTTTTCATGAAGTTATTTTTCATATGAATTTTTAATATGACAATTGCATTTTTTCTTGAAATGAATAAAGTTTCAGAAATCATAAATTTATTACTAAGTATTCCTAGACTTAGAGTTTGAATCTAAGTTATTAAAGATTTTTCTTAAACTTTGCTATTCTATTTATTAAACTAAAGTATAGAAACTATAATTTAATCTCTATCTTAAGTCATATGCTTTTATGTAATAAAAATGTCACTTGAGGACAAGTAACATTTAAGTTAGGGGGATTTTGATACACCAAAATAACATAATATTTTAAGTACATATTTTATGCTTATTTTTGGTGATATTGCACTTTAAAGAAGGGTATTTTCATGATTTTGTTGTAGGTATATCATTTTTAGTTATTTGGACAAAAAAATGGCAAAGAGGATGAAATTTGGAGCCAAAATAACGGATTTTGGGATTCTGGCGCATGTTGCGCCAGATCGGCGCATGATGCACCGTTTGACAGAGAACTGACGCATGATGCGCCAGAGATGAATTTTTACAAATTAAGGTGGTTTGAGATGAATTTTTCGTGAATTTTCAAAGGGACACTTGTTCTACACACCTATTGGAGTAATTCCATGCATCAAGACACTTTAGAAGGTTCTTTTATGAAGGGACATGTCTCTTAGATCAAATGACACATTTTTTGAATTCAAAAGAGTTGACTTTTAGAGGGAATTTTGAATTCATTTTTAAAGGAGCCAACCCAAAATAAAAGAGGACTTCTTATTTGTCAAGGGGAACAAAAAAGGGAGAGAGCGAGAGAGTTGGCGAGAAGGCAAGAGGAGAGAAGAGGAGAATTTCTTCTAGGGTTGTACGAAGAGAGAGAAGGTGAGTGATTTCTTCTTCATTACACTCCTAAGAGAGAATTGAGAGTGATTGTAAAGAGAGAAAAACTTGGAGAGGAATTCTAGGGATTTTCTTGAGAAGGATTGTGAGATAAGTTGTATTTTTATTTCTTTTGTTTTGTAAACTTATTTTTATATATCAAATTTGTGTTTTGTCGTATCTTTCTCATGAATTCTAACTAGTCTTCTTTATCCTTCTCTCTACTTTGAGATGGTTTTGTGAAGAATTGATTTTATTTTCTACGGTTTAAAATGATAATAATTTGTGATGATTTAAACTCCGATCTTCATTTGCTTTTTGATCTAGCCAATTGAAATGTTAAAATGTGTTGAGAAACGTATGTTCTAAAAGGGGATATGATTTCTATAAAAGGGAGAGAGTCACATTTGATTTCATGGGAGACTATGTCATCCATTAAATTGAGTGTAAATAAATAGGGAAATAAACTTTGTTGGATGAAAAATTGAAGATTTTAAGATGACAGATTAAAATCCCTAATTTGGTCCAGTTGATTCGAAACTGATACGAGATTGTTAGCCCTCAGGGGAGGGAGTAGTGGGAGCTCTGGAGTGGCAGCCGGAATCCTCCCAACCTAACTACTGAATAGTGGGAGCTCTGGAGTGGCAGCCGGCATCCTCCCAACCTAACTACTGAATTAGGGACTTAAACTTTGGATTAGTCAATGTTCTTTATAGCACTCGGAAGAGGGCAAAGAATAGGATTGCTCCTATTTGGCACAAAATAGTTTATATAATATAGTGGATAAAATTATTATGTCGCATGCACTGATTTGAGTTTCAATATAATGTTAAATATGATCAATCATTTAATAAATTAAAATTCATGGCAATCCATTGTACATCTTCTAATGTAATCTTATTTAGTACAATCATGCCTTGCTAATTTATGACTAAAAACTCATCGATTATTAGCTTTGTTGTTCATTCTATATATCTACGGTTAGTTTTGTCAACCGCCATGATAAAGTTCAACAAAAAAAAATCGCGCAATGATTTTTCATTAAACTTTCACTTTGTGAGCCCATTGGTATAGCTAGTTAAAATTAAAAAAAACTCTACTGACCTACACACTATTGATATGTGGTAAATGTACATGACTTCTCAACTTTAAATGCCATGTTTTATGTCCTATTGATTATGATTTTACATTTTTGAATGATATTTATTGTGTTTTATAGGATAAAGTTGTTGAGCGCACATTGGGGAGCTAAAGAAGGTAAAATGACCAAAAGGGGGTGACAACCCAAAGCCCAAAAACAACACCCCCCAATTCACTCTTTTTGTCATGAAAGAACCTCATGCCTGAAGAGGGAGTGTGACCATGCTTAGATCAAGCACGCACACCCACAAATCAAGTGCACAAGTGCCCATATCAAGCTCACTCGTGCCCAGATCAAGCACACCTGAGCCCAAATAAAGCACACCTACACTACACGCCGAGGAATCAACATGCACATATCCTATTGTTGTACGCATGTGCCCATCCCGTACTTACACTACTTTGGAAGGAGAATTTTTTAGATTTTTTTGTATGAAATATCTAAGGGAAGATTTGATGACTTAGAAAAATGTTCTGTTGGGAGCTTTGCCTTAGGGTGGAGGAAAGTTTTTGGGGCTCTAGGGGGTTCTTCCAAAACTTTGCTCGATAGCATTTTTCTTATTTCTTTTTTTTTAATTATTTTTTTTTCAATTTAGAGTTTTGGATTGCTTATGGGCAAGATTGAGTGCAGGGAGATCAACATAAAACTTATGTTGAACGGAGAGGATCACGATGTGGTGCTAAGACCGATTAGCTTGGGTGTAAGTTTGCTAAACATCTTGCTTTATTTTCCTCTTAATTCTCCTAATAATAAGTTGTAGTGCTTCATTTTCTCATAAATTGTAATTATTCTCATTTTCATACTCTTGTGATGTAAGACATGTAATCTTCTCATCATTGTATTTTATAAATTTTATTCCCTTGATGTCATTTATGTGATTGATTTGATTTGTGATGCAAACTTTTTTGCCCTAATTTACTTCTGATATGACATGATAGAGTATTAAAATCACATGAGATATAGGACATCTAACTATCTTTTAGAAGAAAAAGTAGGTTAACATACAATAACCTAATGAAATAGACATATTTTCATTAAGAAATTGCAACATAAATAGGGGATTGAGTATTATTGAGAAACACATTATGTTTGCCCCCTTTACTGTAATATGGATTCCAACTCTTTTATGACCTAAACTTTGCTAAGGAGGACTTATCGTTAGTTGTTAACAATAACATGGAATTTATAAATAAAAAATATTAAAAAATTTCTAGATAAGGGTCATGAGATTAGGAACCTATTATCTCTAAAACCTTTCAAGAAAATCTAGTTCTATCTCTTCTTTTCACATTAGGTTTTTAAATCTTTCATATATCCAAGGTGAACCTTCAAATTCAGTTTAATGGCTAAGTAAACTAGTGTTGACCTCAATTTTGATGAGGTCATTCCTTCCTCTTAGTGCTTAGGATCTAGCCATAGGACTTTCCTTTTAACTATCTAATCCAAATTTTATATGTTAATATGATGTATGCAGTAATATTCTTAATTTTTTCCTTATATTATTACTTTGCAACGATGCCAAAAACTTGATCCAACAACAACTAAGCAAAAACTTGACTTCAAAGAAAATTAAAAATACAATTATATATTTAAATATGGGATACTACGCTAGTATACATATTGTTATCAAGTAACATACAACGTTTTTATTAAGCCCTAAATATCGAAGCCACAGAGACAATATACTATATGCAACTAGAATCAGAATAAATTAGATAACAAATTCTACTTATTAAAATATTCTTACTCAAACTTTAGATGTTATAATAGGAATGAAAATTTGATTCTTTTTTGTAATTTTTTTATAATTGAAAGTAAAGTAAACAACTAACTAAATTTAACAAGATATTTATTAGATGAATGCAATATAAATAAAATATTTTTTTCCTTATCATGAATCAGCAACAAGTATAGGAATTTTTTTGTGAAAGTATTTAAATTGTGTTGTATCAAATAGGAGCAATAATATTCTTTACCCTTACTAGAGATGCTATAAAGAGCATTAGCTAATTTAAAGTTTAAATAGTATTGAAGGCGGGTTAGGTAGGGAAGATACTAGCTCTCACTCTAGAATTCCCTCTCTCCCTCCACCTAGGGGAAAACATCTCATATCAAAACCTAAAACTATAAACCAAATTAGGGGCTTTAGCCTATTACTCTAATGTCCTCTAATTCTACATGCTTTAAAGTTTATTTTCCTATTTATTTGCACTCAATCATATGAATTACATTCTCATCTATACAATCTCATGGGATTCTTACCACTTGTTAACTGAGATAATACCATCTCGGTCTCGGTTCTTACTTGTTCTCACAATAGATATTAACATCTTAATTGGCCAAATCAAGAAGTAAATGAAGTACAAGGTTTAAAATCATCACAACTTATTCCAACAATAAGGATTAATACTTCTCACAACTTCCATCCAATACTTAATCACTTATCATTTTAAGGAAAAAGATAAAGAAAACTACTCATAATTCATGGAGAAAACACAACCACACTTACGTTAGAAAATAGAAATCATGCAAACAAACAAGAAGTCTAAATTAAAACCAAATTTAATCACAACTATAAAACTTAGCTCAAATCCTCTTCATCAAAATCTTGAAGTTCCTTTGAATCTCTTCCTTCACTTACAATACAAACTACTACTCAAAAGAAAAAAGAAGGGGGGGGGGGGGGTATGTGGCTATGGGCATCGACGGCGTATGTGGGCGACTGTAAGGAGGGTTGGCGATGATGATGATGATGATCTTCTCTTCAATCCAAGTCTTCTTTGATAATTTCCAAAAGGTGCCTTGGTTTCTCTTCAAAATGTTTCCACATTCAATGAATCTTCCAAGAGTTGTGTCCTTTCAAAAGATAATTGAATGTATTTTCGTGTCCATTAACTATGCCCATGTTTTCACCAAGGGTTGCTTCAAACACCTCTTCAAAAATTCATCCAAATTGATTGAATCGCCAAATAACTACTTCTGGCGCTTAAGCGCGGGGTACTAAGCACTTAGGCGTGGCCTTCTTTATTTTATTAAAGCGTAAGCGTCAGTTCTGGGTGCTTAGACACCACGGTTTTTTTGTACACCTTCTATTTTGCTCCAAATTTGATTCTTTTTACTTCTTTCACCATTTTTCATCAATTTGATTGCACCTGAAAAAAAAATACACAAATACCTTCCATTAAAGTGCAATATCTTAAAAATAGGTATAAAAATGTGTACATTAAAACTATATATTTTAAGTGTATCAAAATCCCCCAAACTTAAAATGTTACTTGTTTTCAAGTGGCACTCCAATCTTTCAAAATCAAAATAAGTAGATTATGTAAATGAGTTTGGATATTCTAAAATTTTTTTAGGATATTCTAAAATTTTGATTTAGAAATATAGTAGCCCAATTTAGAAAAAAAAGCATTAGTACATGAGACAAACTTAGATTTTAGAAACTTTTAATGTAAATAAGTCAGAAAATAGGAGTTTTTATCTAGTTCAGAAAAATTTTAAAATTCTCCAAATATAGAGTTTAGGCATTTTATCTTCTCCACTTAAAAATTTTTAATAAGAATAATTATACTTACTATATTATATCCTTAAACTTAGGAGTTTCTCAAGTCTTATACTTTAAAAAGATTAGATGTGGAAATAATTTTTGATTAGGCACTAATCATCAAACTTCTCCTCCCCCTTTTTTTTTCAGATGATTACTATATGTGGATAAGACTTTAATGATTTTGAATCCATATCTTCTTTCCTGAAGCAAAGTTTTAATATAAAACTTTTGCTTAAAAACATAATAATAGTTTTGAAATCTATTTTTAATAAAAGAATTTTAAGTATTGAAAATAAAAGTCTAACCCTTTTAAATTTTTCAAAAATATAATTTCTCTCACTAAAGATAGTTATACAATATCTAGCATTTCCACACTAAAATTTTTTAACTTTATGTTTTTCTTCATTACTATAGGTCTCAACTAAATTCTCTTACTCGTTTCTATATTCAAAATTTTACTTCTCTAATATAACTTCATATACATAATCATTATTTTTCAAATCAAAATCAAATTTATTTGTAGTACATTTGAGAACAAATAAACTTTAAGTTTTTTTTTAGAAAATTCTTGATTCCCCCCAAAATTAAATTTTTAATAGGATAAAACATTTTGGTATCATATATATAAATATATGAATGAAAAATAAAAATGACATGCTTACAAAAAATTTTACATTTTAAATATACAAGTACAAAAATTAAAAACTAGAGTAAAAATTTAATTGATCAAATTTTGATTTAACTATAACGTATAGAGATTCATTAGACTTTTATGCAGTGGAGCATAAAATTAATGCAAACAAACACACTAACAAATATTCACAACTATAACATAAAGAAAATACCTGTTAGTAAATTGAAAATTAAACATGAAGTTTTTAAGTGAAAGTTAGTAACATTCTAAACCTTCCTAATTTCAAGATTATGTTAAACACAAACTAACTAAATACACTAGACAATGCAGTTATAAAAATTACTACCACAAAAATAAAGTATAACTACTCACAATAACATAAATACATCACAAAAGTGTTTAACATAACAAAACACAAACAAAAGTAGCAGTCTCAACAAGTACAACTCAAAATAAAATAATAGTACAGTATAACTGTACCACAAAAAAATTGCAACAATACAAAAAATTAAACTAAAATACTCAGTTTAATCCTCCTCCTCATCAGCATCACTATCATCACTATGCCAGAAAGCAGTAGGCTCATATGATGGCTATTTTGGATATGAAAGGAAAACTACACTTTGGTCACCTCTCATGAGGTTTTCCAAAGATGAGTGAAATTTCTCCTCATAATCACTACGTCTTCTCATATATCCATTCATATGATCTACAAAATTTTCTAAATTTAATACTTTATCTGCAGTATAATTTATGTTAGCTAACATCCTTTGCAATAAATGTGACTGCGAATCAAACCTTGAAGCTGACCTTGTGATGTTGAAGCACATGAGATAGAAGCATGATACACCTAAAATATATAGTATTTTTAGACACATTTTTGTACCTATTTTTGAGATATCACACTTTAATGGAAGGTGTTTTTGTGTTTTTCTTTCAGGTACAAGTAAAAAGGTGAAAAATGCTTAAAGGAGTGAAAAAGGATCAAATTTGGAGCAAATAAGTGAAAAATGTGCAAAAGTGTTTGGGCGCCTAAGCGCCAGATCCGACGCTTAAGCGCCGAGTAAACAGAGAAGGCCACGCCTAAGCGTTAGAGGCCCCACTCTTAATCACCAGTGGCAGTTATTGGACGAGTAAATTCAGTTTTTACAAATTTTGAAGAGGTTTTTGAGGCACCTTTTGACTTGATAGGTGACTACAACCACCATGGACAAAAAATATTGCGAAAGGATGCATCTCTTGGGGAAAGCATCTCTTGGGGAAATACATTGGGGAAATACATTGAATCAAGACACACTTTGAAGAGATACCAAGGCACCTTTTGGAGAATAATAAAAGAAGGCAGATTGAGACTTTGAAAGAGGTTCTGAAAGTACTGGAAAAGTTTTGAAAGTTCAAAAATTGGGGAGTTAGTTGGAGAGATTTTCAGGCACCACAAATTTATCCTTTTTTTATTTCTAGTGTCGAGAGCGTTGTAAAAGAGAAGAGATTCAAATGAACTTTAAGAGTTTGGTGGAGGATTTGAGACAAGTTTTAATCTTTGTTTTTTTACTAATTCTGGTTTTAATTGAGACTTGTTCTTAGTTTAACAATGATTTATACTTTTAAACTAAAGTATGGTTATGTTTTCTCCAAGGATTCTGAGTAGCTTTCTTTATCTTTCTTCTTAAAATTATAAGTAATTAAGTGTTGGATGGAAGTTGTGGAGAGTATTGATCTTTAATGTTGGAAGAATTTGTGATGATTTAAATTCATGTACTTCATTTACTTCTTGATTTGACCAATCCAGATGTTAAAATTTTTTGTGAGAACATGTAAGAACAGTGATTGAGTGCAAATAAATAGGAAAATATTCATTGAAGGGTGCAGAGTTAGAGGACTTTAAAGTGACACGTTAAAGCCCCCAACTTGGTTTATTGTCTTAGGTTTTGATACGAGATGTTAGCCCCCAGGAGCAGGGAATCGAGGGAACTGTAGAATGAGAGCTAGTATCTTCCCTACTTAGCCGGTCTTCAGAATTATTCAAACTTTAAATTAGCCAATGTTCTTTATAGCATCTCTAGTAAGGGTAAAGAATGTTATTGCTCCTATTTGGCACAACACAATATTTATACTTTCAAAACAGAATTCCTATACTTATTACTGATTCATGATAAGGAGAAAGATATTTTCATATTTAGTGTTTTTCTTCTATAAGAACTCAAGTTGTCTTTTTAAGTTTATATTATTTTTGTCAAAATATAAAAATTACCAAAAATATTTAAACTTTCTTTACTGCAAAAACATATTTAGTTTAAATAATTGTCTTTTTAAAAATAGAAAGTTTTCTAGAAAGTGCATATTGCATATCTTCCCTGTGGGTTCGATATTCAGGTCTTAATCAAAAAGTCATATATTACTTGATAACAATACATATACTTGCGTAGTTTTCCAATATATATAATTAAAAGTTAAACACTTATTTTTCTTTAGGATCAAGTTTTTGGTTTTGTTACAAAATAAGAAAATATAAGTGAAAAATATAATCAGAATTATTGTTATACTGTTGCATATAAGTAGTTACCAGGGGATCAAGTTGTTAGCGTCGTTGTCAGAGATGTTGTTAGCGTCGTTGGCAGAGATGTGAAGTGAAAATTGTAAAGAATCTTTTGATTTAAAAGCAAATTTCTATTTTTAGGAAGTCTTTTTTAAGATTTAAGTTATTGTATTTTATTTTGTGTGTGTTTAGTTTTATTTTATTTTATGTTAGTGTATGTGTAGTTCAAGTTCTGAAAGACTAGTGCCCTATGATTCTAAATTAGAGAGAAGTGTTAGAAAAAATCAGAAAAACCAAAAAAATTAAAAATCTTGAAAAATCTAAAAAAAAATTATAGAAATGACAAACCAAAATGATCAAAATGCTGAAATTCACCAAGAATATAGACATTTAACCCTACTGTAGATGAACTTCATTGTAGTATTCAAAAACCTACTATAGTGGCTAATTCATTTGAGCTTAAACCTGCTATTATCAAAATGGTATCAAACAATCAATTTAGGGGATCACCAACTGAAGATCCTAATTTACATCTTGCCAATTTTCCAAGAATTATACGCTACATTAAATACGATGGTGTATCAGATGATGCCATAAGACTTAGGTTATTTCTTTTCTCACTGAGGGATAAAGCTAAGATGTGGTTGAATTTGTTAGCAACTGGATCTATCAGAACTTGGGGTGATTTAGCAAAAAAATTCCTTGCTAAATATAATGGATTAGTTGGATCTCTTAGATCAATTATCGATGCCGCTGCTGGTGGTTCATTGATGTCAAAACCATTTCATGATGCCTATGCTTTACCTAAAGAAATGGCTACAAATAATTTTCAATGGCCTTCTAAGATGGTGAATCCTAAGAAAGTAGCAAATATTCATAAAACTGATGCATTTACTATGTTAGCAAATTAAGTTGCTGCAATTTCAAGGAAGTTAGATCAATTTGGAATGAATTTTTCTCAACCAATTTCCAAGATTGAAGAGATTTCATTAGGCCAAATGGTACATTCTCAAGTATCATTAGAAACTTTGAATGCCATAAATAACAAGCAGAATAACCCATATCCAGGTTGGAAAAACCATCCCAAATTTAACTGGAACAACTTGGGTGATAATAATCCACAATGGGGGAACAACCAAGGAAAACCATAGGGAAATTGGAACAATCAAGGGAATAATAATTATAGATCTACTTATCTTTTAGGTTTCAACAATAATACACAATTTGAATTTGAGAAGTTTTCTATAGAAGAAGTGGTGTTACAAATGGAAAATCAATTACAAAGTCAAAGAGCTACAATTAGAAATATTGAGAATCAACTTAGGCAAATAACAAATTCATTAAGTAATATATCCCAATGAACACTTCTAAGTAATCCCGAAACATATCCAAAAGACCAGAATAAAGAGCAAGTAAAAGCCGTTCAACTTAGAAACGGAAGAGAGTTGGAAGGTAGAGTTCAGAGTTCAAAAAGAAATTGAAGTTGAGAGAGAAGAAATTGAAGAATCAAAAGAGGACGCTCTAAAAAATTTTGAAAGACCCATTTCTCCACTAAAAATTGATTTAGAAAAACCACCACCTCCATTTCCTCAGAGACTTCGTCAGCAGAAGTTGGATAAGCAATTTTCAAAATGAAATATTTAAGAAGCTTATAATTAATATTCCATTTGTTGAAGCCTTAGAACAAATGCCAAGCTATGTAAAGTTTATGAAGGATATTCTCAACAAGAAAAGGAAGTTTGAAGACAATGAGACTGTTGCACTTAGTGAGGAGTGCAGTGCTATAATTCAGTAAAAGCTTCCTGAAAAGCTTAAAGATTCTGGCAGCTTTACAATTCCATATGCAATAAGAGACAAATTTTAAGAGAATGCTTTATGTGATTTAGGTGCAAGCATTAACCATTAACCTTATGTCATTATCAATATTTAAAATATTAGGATTATGAGAAATAACCCCTAGTACTGTAACTCTGCAGTTAGTAGATCATTCGATAACATACCCTCAAGGAGTTATAGAAGATGTCCTAGTAAAAGTGGATCAATTTATCTTTCCTATTGATTTCATTGTGCTAGATATGGAGGAAGAAAAAGAGATACCTATCATTTTAGGGAGACCTTTCCTAGCCAAA
>NW_018165758.1:139317-142075 GCF_001263595.1 Phalaenopsis equestris | reverse complement strand
AAAAAAAAAGATTTAGAACACGAGCAAGAAGAGGAACTAGATTGATGTGAAGAACTTTTTAAGGAAGATTCAAACTATGTTCGAGAAAGTTTTGAAATTTTGGACATGATAGACACAAATAAATCACTTTGTCCATCAATTGAAAAACCTCCAGAGCTTGAGTTGAAGTTACTTAATGAAAATTTAAAATATGCCTTTTTAAGAGATTCCTCTACTTTACTAGTTATAATTTCCTCAACATTAACGAAGGAAGAAGAAGAAAGGTTGATGAAATTTTTGAAAAATTTTAAGAAAGCCTTTGGATGGACAATTGCTAATCTTAAAGGAATCAGTCCTTCAATTTGTATGCATAGAATTTATATGGAAGAGAACTGTAAACCCAAGGCTGATCCTTAAAGGAGACCGAATCATGTTATGAAAGAGGTTGTTAAGAAAGAAATTTTAAAGTGGTTAGATGCTGGAATTATCTACCTTATTTTAGATAGTGCATGGGTTAGTCCAATTCACTAGTTCCTAAGAAATGAGGAGTAACTGTAACTGTGAATGAACATAATTAATTAATACCTACTAGATAAGTTACAGGGTGGTGAATATACATTGATTATAGAAAATTAAATCTTTCCACTAGGAAAGATCATTTTTCATTTCCCTTTCTAGATCAAATGTTGGATAGACTAGCTAGACATAAATACTTTTGTTTTCTGGATGGATATACTAGTTATCACCAAATATAAATATCTCGTGAAGATCAAGAGAAAATAACTTTTACTAGTTATGTATGATTTTTCAGTTTTTGGAGCTTCATTTGACTCATGTTTAGAACATTTATCTAAAGTTCTTAAGCACTGTGAAGAAATAAATTTAGCCTTTAATTGGAAAAAATGCCAATTTATGGTAGTAGGAGGAATTGTATTTGGTCATCAAATATCAGAAAATGGTATGGAAGTAGATCCTGCTAAAATTCAAGTGATATTTTATTTAACTTATCCAAAAAATGTAAGGGAAATTAGGAGTTTTTTGGGACATGTTGGATTCTATAGGCTATATGTTAAAGAATTTTTAAAGATTGCTGAGCCTTTATGCCATTTACTGGAGAAAGATGCAATTTTCAATTTTGTTAAGGAATGCCTAAAAGCTTTTGCCTAATTTTGATGAAGAATGCCTACAAGATTTTAATTTATTAAAACAAAAATTAATCACTGCACAAATTATAGTTTCACCAAACTGGGGAAAACCTTTTAAATTGATCTGTGATGCTAGTGATTATGCTATAAGAGCTGTTTTAAGACAAAGATATGATAAAATTTTCAAAGTAATTTACTATGGTTGTAAAACTCTTAATGAAACTCAAATTAATTATACAATAACTGGAGTTATTAATAATAGTATATGCTTTTGATAAATTTAGATCATATTTAATTGGAACTCATTGTGTAGTGCATACAGATCATTCTTCTATTAAGTACTTAATGAAAAAGAAGGAAGCTAAACCTAGACTTATAAGATGAATTTTTCTTTCGCAAGAATTTGATTTTGAAATAGTTGATCGAAAGGAGACTGAAAAGCAAATTGCTTTTGTCCATGCTTGAATTAGAAAAACCACTCTGTTTTGAAAATAAAAGTAATGAACATTTTTCAGATGAAAAATTGTTCACTATTAATGAGTGGCGTGTTACGTGGTATGCCAACATTGTGAACTTTATTGTTAGCGATATTATACCCTGTGGAATGACATACCAAAAAAAGAGGAAATTTATTTCTGAAGCTAAGACTTATTTTTGGGATGTCCCATTTTTATATAAACAAATAAAGGTTCTAATTATTCGAAGATGTGTACCATTAGAAGAAACTGATGAAATTATCCAAACATGTCATAATACTAAATTTGGGGGACATTTTGGTGTTGATAAAACATCATACAAAATTTTACAATCTGGATTCTATTGACCTACAATTTTTAGAGATGTTAATGCTTATAACAAAACCTGTGATAGATGTCAACGAGTAGGCGATATTTCTAGAAGAAATGAGATGCCCCTCAATTATATGCTAGAAGTTTAAATATTTGATGTTTGAAGATTAGATTTCATGGGACCATTTATAAAATCTTTCAGAAATTTATATATTCTGTTAGTAGTGGACTATGTATCCAAATGGATAGAAGCTGTTGCTTTACCTCAATGTGATGCTCAAAGTGTTTCAAAATATTTGAAAATGAACATATTTTGTAGATTTGGGATATCGAGAGTTATCATTACTGATGGGGGAAGTCATTTCAGAAATATCCTAATCGAAAAGTTATTAAAGAAATATCACATAAATCATAGGATTAATACTACTTATCATCCTCAGACAAGTGTTTCGGCTGAATTATCTAATCATGAAATTAAAAGAATTATGGAAAAATCTGTGAATAAAAAAAATGAATTGGTCAGTCAAACTTGACTATGCTTTGTGGGCTTATAGGACTGCATACAAAACTCTAATAGGAATGTCCCCATATAGGCTAATATTTGGGAAAGCTTGTCACTTACCAGTTGAACTTGAGCATAAAGCATATTAGGCAATTAAAGAGTTCAATTATAATTTGAAAGATGCTGGTGAGAAAAGGTTATTGCAATTAAATGAGCTTGAAGAGATAAAGAATGAATCTTATGAGAGTGCGAAGATTTATAAAGAAAAAGATGAAGATGTGACATGATCGAAGGATTATTACTAAAATTTTCAGCCATGGAAACAAGTTTTGTTATGTAATGCA
>NW_018165758.1:135738-139091 GCF_001263595.1 Phalaenopsis equestris | reverse complement strand
AAAATTGGGGTAGTATTTTTGAAACTATTATGTGTTAGAAAATATTTTAAGACTTTATTTAGTGACCAAGACATGTTAGAATGAGAATTTGGATGGTAAGTGGGCTGGTGCAATAGTGTGCACTGACACTTAAGTGCCAGATCCAGCGTTTAAGCGCGACAGGTTAAACACATGTGCAAAATTAATATTTTAGAAGGTTTAACCGCCAATTAGTTTGTAAAAAAGTGTCAACGTAGTTTTTAAACGTGTCTAGAAGTTATTGAAAGGATCCAGGCCTATAAATAGAAGGGTTTTGTGAAGGAATTTCACCCCAGATCATTTCTTGCCCTAAAAGCTTAAGAGAAAGTGAGATTTAGAGAAAATGTCTTCATGGGAGAAGGATTTGAAGAAGAAGGAAGAAAGCATGAGGAAAAGGTTCATTAGTCAAAGTGCACAAGAAATGTATAACAGTTTCTTAGCCGTTAGTATTGAAGGGATATTAGAGAAGATCAACAAAATGGAGAATACTATGGTTTTATAGGAGACCAAAGTACTTAAGTTGCATGCACATCTAAAGCATATTGGATGGCAATTGAAGATGCAATTTAGCCACACAAGTTATATAGAGGAAGCATAAAAGGCGATGTTCATAAAGCAGAAGTGGATTGAAGAAGATAGTATCAGAGCTCGTCACCACCGTTCATTTTATTAACTATATATTTCTGGAGAGACTAATGAAAGACAGGAATTTGTTCCTTCGAATGAAGAATAGAATTAAGTTTAGTGTTATAATTTTTGTGTTAGAAGTTGTTGTTTTCAAGTGGTTTAGTGTTTAAGTCTTGTTTTTAGCATTTATGACTTCTTTATGTATAATGATTGTTGTGTATTTGTATTTAGGAAAATTTTCTCATCCAAGACTATTTGGAGTGAGAATTAAGTATTTAAAAGTATTTGTACTTGTTTATGAATTAATATAAGTTTTTTGTGTTATTTTTAGCCTTGAATTGAAATAGTTATTATAGAGAATTTTTAGAGAGAGGGGAGTTATAGGAAGTTGAAAATAGAGATTTAAGTGTTATGAGACCATTTAGGGGTGGTTTACTAAGGCAAATAGTACATTTTACTTTAATTTGAAAATTTTGAAATCATTCACTAGCGTCTAAGCACCACAACTTGCGCTTAAGCATGAGCCAACCCGAGAAGCAGGCGCCTAAGCACCACTTATCCGCGCTTAAGCGCCGGTTCACGAAAATCGGTTCGCGAACGGTTAAAAGTGAAATTTTGGCCCGAAAATCACCATTTTTACGCCTCTCTTCACCTTCAATCTCTCAAAATCACGATTTTGGAAGGCTAGGGCACATCTAAATGAAGATTTCTTGGTGGAATCAAGTGAAACTTGCTAGATCAAAGTTCCTTGAGGTAAGAGCTTTACTTCTATGCAAAAATTTTGGATTTTCACCATGTATTTTAAGCACATTTGGAAAAATTCAAAAATTCACTGTTCATGGTGAAAAATGAGAAAAAGATCTATGGAAATTGCATGGGAAGTGTAGATTAGTAATTTAGACTTGATTTTTGAAGTTATTTTTGGAATTTAAAAATTTACTTTGGAAGTTTAGTTTAGTAATTTAGACTTGATTTTTGAAGTTATTTTTGTAATTTATAAAATTTGTAGAATGACACCAAGAATGAAGAGGAGCAAAGGAAAGAGCCCTTCTGATTCGAGTAAATTTGTTAGTTCAAAGTCTCATGATCGGTATAGTGATGCATTGTAATCACGAAAACTGATTCAGGAGCGGTCTTTTAGGAATCCAGGTGGAGACGTAGAGGATTTGTTCTTTCGCCGACATTAGGAATGATTCTGTTGTTTCTCTATTGTGGCGGTTATTTCTGTTGTTAGGGAGTTCTATGCAAACCTCCCTGAGGCTGAAGACAATAGAGTCATTGTTCGAGGAAAGTTGGTATCTTTTTCACTAGAGGTAATCAACTTGTTTTATCATCTGCCACCTGATATGTTATGTTTTTTATGCAAATTATAGTCCGATTGAAGTGGAGTTAGATGAGATTATTTCTCACTTGACTATTGGGAGAGGAATTTGGAAGATCACTAATGAGAGGAGAGTCAACTTCCCAACTTCAAATTATGTGCACCTTTAAAGGCCTGGCACTATTTTATTTCTGCTCGCCTGCTACCAACAAATCATTTCAGTGAAGTTACCAGAGAGAGAGCAACGTTAAATTATTGTATCCAGGAAGGAAAGCTCATCAACATAGGAGGTTTAATTTGTCAGACTATCATCAGTCTGCCACTGTCGTTACTACTGCAGGTCTGGGATTTGCTTCCTTGATCTTTTCTTTATGTGAGCAGGCTGGAGTTAAATATGATAGTTGGGAGGAAGTGTTGTTACCTCTAAAGCTCATCACTAAAGTGAATGTGAAGACTTATTTTGAGCATTCTATTTTTGGCTGGAGAGGAGGATTTTCTTGGAGTTATGGAATGGAGACATCTGCTGCTTCTATATCTAGACCATCTACCTCACGTGTTTCTACATCTAGAGGTGAGTCTATTGAGACCCAAGATCAATTATTTTAGAGGATGATGGATAATATTAACTTTATCGTTGATAGGGTACAAAATTTAGAGTGTTTTGCAGAGCATACTGATAGGTATAATAGGAGAAAAAGTGATTATGAAGAGAAATTTCACTCATCTTTGGAGAGCCTCATTAGGGGTAACCAAGGAGTGTAATTTCCTCCATATCCTAGATACCCTGATTATGAGCCTGCAAAAGTTTGGAATAGTGGTGATTCTGAGAATGAGGAGTAGGACTAAAAGAGTTATTTTTATGTTTGTATTATGTTATGCACTATGTAGTCTGGGCTTGCTACATTTACATTTATGTATTTATTTGGACTATGTGATGTGTGTTGGACTTATGTTTAGTTGTTTTTGTGATGTTTATGTTTTGTTAGTATTTTGTGTTAAATTCTAGGGTAGTAAATGTTGTTGTGTGTTTAGTACTGTGTTAGTTAGTTATGGATTGAATTTAATTCTATATCTTTTGGAAAGTTGAAAATCTTGCTAACTTTATTTTTAAATTTTAAACTTAGAAAACTGCTACCCTATATTTTTCTTTTATCTTGTTAGTGTGTTTGTTTTTATGTTGAGATTGGAAATAAGAGTTAGTGTGTTTGTTTGTTTTTATGTTTGTACCCACTACTTAGAAGTCTACTAAATCTCTGCATGTTGAATTGAAATGAAAATGATACAAAATTAATCAAAAATTAATTTTACTCATGTTTTTAGTTTTATGCTTGTACACTTAGGATACAAAAATTCCTCTAAGCATGTTATTTCAAATTATCATTCCTGC